>NW_013952950.1:331157-331945 GCF_001266775.1 Austrofundulus limnaeus
AAGAAAGAAACTGTATTATTAAATTATGTGGAACCACTGATCAGCTCACCCACACAACACACACACATACAGTCACATACACACAAAACTCTTTGATGATGAACCAGTTTCTTCTTCCTTTCAGTTTTTTTTCTTCAATTATCTAGAGACAACACGCAGACAGATAGAAGAGGTTAGGATAGATATAATAAGCCCTTACAATATGTAAAGGTCTCCAGCAAATGGGATCTCCCCCACAGAGGACTGTGGGAAAGTGGGGTGAGGATGGAAGGAGAGAAGAGGAGAAGGGAGGAAGAGGAGGAGGAGGAGGAGACAGTGGGCCGCAGAGGCCATGCTCGATGGCACTGATGGGAGACGGGTGGCGTCTACGCGCTGGGGTTGGGGTTGTTGTGTGTGTTGGTGGAGCCGTTGCTTCCCTGGATGGTGAGGCTGATCTCATCCTTCCTCTCCTTCTCCTTGTCCCCTTCCTTCTGCTCCTCCTTCAGCTCCTCCTTCTCCTTTAAGGGACGGCCTGCCACAGTGTCTTCAGAGGCCATGGGGGCATAGCGGCCTGTCCTGTGCTCGTGCAGGGCGGGGCCCCACTTTGGATGTGCTTGGCATGCGTGCTTCAACCGCTGACATATAGGAAGGGAACAGAAAAAAAACATCATTCCGAGCAGAAACACTGAAGTGAAAACATCTAAACAATTTTTTACAAACCTAAAGATCCTGTCATGTACGGAGGATGAAAACTGTCAAAATTTTGAACAAATAGAAACAATAGGAGACAGAAATAAACTGTTCTACAA
>NW_013952951.1:0-1412 GCF_001266775.1 Austrofundulus limnaeus
CACATGCTCCTTACATCCAGAAAACACAACAGAGTCATATTTCTGTGGATTCAGGTCAGATTTCTTGACTTTGTGAGTTAAAACTTTTGGCTGAAAACTTTGCGTGGCTGCCGCACATTCTCACGGCAGGTGAAAAGTGTGCGTAAATATACGCACACTTTCACGCAACGTTGGTTTTGATACATCACAACGTGGGCGTAGAACCTGGCGCACACAACTTTTTTATGCGTACGCAATGTTTATACATGAGGCCCCAGGAGAGTATTTATGAGCTCAGTGAAGTAAGAGGAAAGAAAAAATAACTTAATAATTGGTAAAATGGAAGTTTGTTGACAGAATCGAACAGTGTTGAGCAAGCTATAGTCAGGGGAAAATCGAAAGCCCGTCCCTGTTTTACTGTGAGGGGTTTATGTAACAAGACTTGATAGAGACTATCTGTTTTTAACCAGGTCCTAAAATGATTCAGATCTAACCTCAAGTGTACAAAAAACACAACAGATTCCACAATGTGGAGCTATACACTTAAAGTCTCACATAAACACCATCCCAAGAAAAAAATCCTACTAAATACTATACTTTTTAACTTGAAATATTTGCTCCAAGTATCTCGTTTATGTCAAGATAGAAGAAAAGCATGAAATAAATGTGTTTCAGCTCATGCTTTTAATTTGTTGCTGCTTTTCTTTTTATTTGACAAACTCACAGTAAGCGTTTTTAATCACACAATTTACACACTGTTAAATAATATCCTGCCAGGTTAGTCAGTACATGTAATGCTAGCCAAAAAAAACTTCCTTGTACATTTGTAACTTGACAGATTATCACAGATTTAGGTAAATGTATTTTGCAATGATGACGGTTGATGCAGTTTCATGTCCAAACACTAGAGGCGATAATGAGCCAAATAGTAAAGTCCAGCATGAATCAAGATTTCAGGAGTCTTCTTCTGCAGAAAAGGTCTTTCAACTGATGATGACTGGATTTTCTCACATGTGTTTGAGAGTATTTTGTCTATAAACAATAAAATAGTATGAAAAATTGGAAAGGATAATTTACTGTGGAAGCTTTTTTATTACATTACACATGGCTGAACATGTGTAACTGGCTAAAACTGGGGATTTGTGTGCAAGGATGTTAAACAAATACTTGCCCCTTTATGAATATTGTGGCCCTTTATTTTGAGACATCCTAGATCTGCCACAGTACAGCAGGTGAAATAAGATGATTTATCCCCAACAACACAATATTTCAGTTATATACAACAAAATATTGAAATTTATTGTGGTAATACAGAAAAAAATCTGTCAGAATTTACTGACATATAGCGGGTAAAATAAGTATTGAACACGTCACCATTTTTCTCAGTAAATATATTACTAGAGGTGCTAATGACATGAAATTTTCACCAGATG
>NW_013952951.1:2753-3985 GCF_001266775.1 Austrofundulus limnaeus
CATCTGGTGAAAATTTCATGTCATTAGCACCTCTAGTAATATATTTACTGAGAAAAATGTTGACGTGTTCAATACTTATTTTACCCGCTGTATATACAACTCTTCAACTTTACAGATGGTTTTTGTGGTAAATTTTATGCATCATACACTGATAAATACAAAGATAAACACAATACAGATTAAATTAGATTAGATTAACACAATTTTAGGTGGTATGTTCTCTTTTACTTTTCTCTGTGCTTTGCTTATCTTAAGCTTATTAAAAGCACACCACTGAAGAGCGAGCCAGACCAGGCCCAGTCATTAAACATATAATTCTGGCCTGACTGCTCAGGCTCTAAATCTAAACTCAAACATGGAGGTAGAGAGCATAACAATTGTACTACAGCCAGCCACTAGGGGGCACTTGCAATATGTGCCTTCAACTTCTGGCTTCTAGTCCTGTCTCCAGTTGTAATATGTCCGGATAGTCTGAAGCAGTGTTTCTTAACCCTGGTCCTCGAGGAACACTATCCTACATGTTTTAAATGTTTCCCTGCTTTGACACACCTGATTTGTTGCAATGTGTGTTTAACAAGCTTCCAAAGGTTCTGAGGACCTGCTGAAGAGCAGGGAAACACCTAAAACATGCAGGATAGTGTTCAGTCCGCTGGAGCTGGATCCTCGCTCCACATCTCAGCAGGGGCTCTGATCACGGGACCGCCTCGCAGGTGCCCCCCCATGGGCCGCTGCCACTGTGCCCTCCGCTCCTGCCAGCCAGCTTCCTCCGGCTGTTTGTCTCCTGCTCTCCTTCCTCCTTCTGCACCCACAGTCTGCCTTTTTATTTCCCCAACTCTGGCTTGCACCTCATCAGCTGATGGAGAACACCTGTGTTGGAACCAGTGGCCTCTCCACCCTTGGTATGGACAGCAAACATGGCCTCAAACGTAAAGAATAATAATCAGAAAACACGAACAACCCAAATGAATCCAAAAAGAAATTCAAGGAAATAAGTCCAAAACATCACAAAAAAATTAAATGAATGCAAAGCAACATGCAAAATAAACCAAAACAAAACATGTCGAAGAAACAAAATTAAAAAGTAAAAAGGCCACATTGTCACCTCTACGGAAGCTGAGAGTGGCCGTTTTTGTCAGGAAAAGGCTTTTGAGGTCATGATCTAGTCATCCAGGTAATCCATCCATCCATCCATCCATCCATCCATCCATCCATCCATCCATCCATCCATCCAT
>NW_013952951.1:4540-5664 GCF_001266775.1 Austrofundulus limnaeus
ACCGGGATTTGAACCGGTGACCTTCTTGCTGAGAGGCATCAGCTCTACCAACTGAGCCACCGTGCCGCCCCATCCAGGTAATATTCAATCAAAAAAATGCTTTTGTTGAGTAGTAGCTGAGTAGAAATCAAAGGTCAATAACTCAGGTTACATGAGTAAATGTTTATACTTTTACTACCAGGTAACTAATGTAATAAAGCAAACATTTAAAAAAAACAACTCATTTGTAGCATTAAAGACCAAATTAAATTTTAAAATGTATAAAATAGCTCACCAATAAAACGCTTATTAAAAGCTATGTTTTAGTTTGTGCAGTAGCTACCAATAGATGGCAGCAAACCAGCATCGGGTGAAAGAAGCTTTATCTTTTAGGCAAGGAAGAAATACGCAGATTCTAAAATGTTAGAGGTCTCACTTTGTTAAATATTTGGTGAACAAAAACTGTTAAAGGTGCAAAAATGTTTAGTTTGTTATGCGTTTAAAGGAAAAGACAGCAAATATTTAAGATGTTAATTAATTGGTCGGAAATAAAACGTACTAATAAGTAAAACAGAAATAAAATATTTGACGAAAATCTCTGTCGTTGCTTTGTCAGACTGAGCTCTGGGGAAAAAAAAAACAACGAGTGGTACATCTGTCCATGTGCTAAAGCTCTTTGTTCATACACTTTCTCTTCTGCTGGTCTTCGCTGTTGTTTGGTACAAAGATGTTAAGAAGACTGGTCAAACCGACTGTTTCTGGGCTTAAAAATGTCTCTGGAGGAGGACAGGTCCTCTCTGCAGCTGCTACCAGGTGAAATATGACCCTTTTTTTTTTTATTAGAAACTAGAAATACGCATTGAGCGTAGTAATTACGCTTTATTAAATATGTATTATTGTATTATGTATATGTATTAGTTTAATACGGGGTAAAGTTCGAGTGACATGAGTGCTTTTTTTAAATTACACTTGACCTTTAAAGCTGTGTCAGATATTAAAGTTTAGTTAAAGTTTTTTTTTCTAGTGAGTCACGGTAACCTTTGACTTACTTTGTTGTGCCAGTCACCTGACTATATAAATATAAACAATTAGAGAAACAAAAAGTACTGAAATTAAATTAGCTTTCATGTATAGAAGTTGGATTC
>NW_013952951.1:11760-13073 GCF_001266775.1 Austrofundulus limnaeus
ATGGTTCAAATCAACATTCACTGACTGAGAGTTACTTTTTGTGTCCATTCATTCTTGCACTAAAGAAATGTTTATCCAAAAAATAAAAGAGATCCTTGCTAATTAAATTACTCTTATAACCTTGTTATAAGAAGTGTAAGCTGACCCTTACAAGTGTTATTAACAAATAAATTCATTGTTATTGAAACATTGTACAGAGGAAAATATGACTAGCAGTTAACCAAATACAATAAACAGTAAAACTAAACATTTTACCCACACACACACACGAAAATAATGCAATGTGATATTTCTTACCTTTAAATTAACTTTCAAAACTGTGTTTTCTCTTTGTGAAGTTTCAAGACCAAGTTGTGACTGTAACTACAGTTCTATGAATCCCGGATGACAACCAGAGGCAGTGCTTTAAGAACTGATCACTGCACATGCACAGGTCCTGTATTTAATGTCAGTAAAGTCACATGTGACCCCAGGAGGTACAGGTAAGTCTATATAATCATGTGACGCCGGTAGCTCAGTCCCTTAATATTCATGCGAAAAATTTGTTTTTACGTGGGACCAAGTGCTCTGGCGGTCATCCAGGATTCATGGAAGTTACAGAAGCAGTAGTTCATAGAAGTTGTTACAGTCGTAACATCGATCTATTTCATCTCTACATCCAGGGCTTTAGGCACAATACCAACAGAGTTCTGATGTATTTAAAAAGAGAAAAGTGTGGGGGCCAGCTGTGGGTCAGTTCTTCCCAGACAGAGTTTGCAGTGTGTTGTCTCACGGGAAGCAAATAAGTCCACATCTGCTCTGCTGTACCTCCAAATATCCTTCATGACCTCTGGATGGAGTCCCACGAAACAGAAAATCTGCCTTGCCATTTAGCACCCCCAGAACATGGGCTGCCCTCAGGCTGGCAAGATGAGGGGCTGCACAAACCAAAAGCTTCAGCTGTAACAATGACAGGGTCTCGCCCAGGTGGTTGACATGAAACACCACCGATGTGCTGTCAGACCGAACCAGAACATGCTATCCCTGCTGTCCTGGGAGGGAGGAAGTGGAGTGGCGCCAAATGCACAGCCCCAAACTCCAAGGCTGGATAGGTTGTCCTTGTCTGCAGACATTTGACACTGAACATCGTCTCTTCTTTCACAATCATTAATAACCAAGAAAATTTGTCCTAAAATTGAACCCTGAGTAACATCCAAATAAAAAAGAGAAGGCAATAACAAATAGGGCTGTGTATTGGCAAGAATTTGGCGATACGATACATATCATGACAGAGGGGTCACGATACGATATATCCCGATATATTGCGATACTGT
>NW_013952951.1:13413-15071 GCF_001266775.1 Austrofundulus limnaeus
ATACAGGGCTTTAGAATATCGATACAGTATCGGGAAATAAAATATCGCGATATTTCAGTGTATCGATATTTTCTTACACCCCTAATAACAAACAGTGACAGATCTTCTTTTTCTTCTCAGAAAACAGCACAGTCAGCCCTCCGCCTCTGTACGACCAGAGACCTCCACCGCCAAGACTCTGATGGACATCGGAACCCGCCGCATCTTCAACGAGGACCACGATATTTTCAGACAAAGCGTTCGGCGCTTCTTCCAAGAGGAAGTGGTTCCGCACCACAAAGAGTAAGTAGTGGAAGCACAGACGGCCGTGGCCTTTATGAAGACGTGAAATTAGTTCAGTCCTGTGTTTTTAGCCTCTTGTTCATCGCACTAGGTGGGAGAAGGCGGGCCAGGTGAGCAGGGAGGTGTGGGAGAAAGCCGGCGAGCAAGGACTCCTGGGAATAATGATACCAGAGGAGCACGGTGGCGTTGGAGGGGATGTGTTCTATGCTGCTGTTGTATGGGAGGAGCAGTGAGTTTCTGTTAAAGATTACTTTGAAATGAAACACCGGCCAAATTCTGCTTGTAAGATTAAAATGTTTTTGTTTTTCTTTCAGAATGTATTCCAACTGTTCTGGACCCGGTTTTGTTTTGCACTCTGATGTTATCATGCCTTACATTTCCAAATATGGCAGCAAGGAGCAGATTGAGCGCTTTATTCCCAACATGACTGCTGGGAAATGCATTGCTGCGATTGCAATGTCAGAACCAGGAGCTGGCAGGTCAGAACTCATTCATGCATGGCAGGAGTGTTTTGTGACTTTGATAACATTTCCACTTTTGTATAATACTTTATTTTAGTGATCTTCAGGGTGTGAGGACGTACGCCAAGAAGGATGGCAGTGACTGGATACTTAATGGCAACAAGGTACAGCATCTTAAAAGCAAAAACATTTCATTGATTCTCAGCATCAGCTGAAGTTGATTTCCCATCCTCTCTCTCCTCAGGTTTTTATCTCCAATGGTTGGATGGCCGACGTGGTGGTGGTCGTAACCGTGACCAACCGTGATGCGAAGACAGCGGCACACGGGATCAGTCTGTTCTTGGTGGAGGAGGGCATGAAGGGCTTCCAGAAAGGACGCAAGTTGGATAAGATTGGTCTGAAGGCACAGGTACTGGAGTTCAGGCCCAGTTCCTGCTACTTTAATGTCATTGCTCTAACTCTGTCCAATTGCTTACGGTCACCTTTCTTTCAAAGGATACAGCTGAACTGTTTTTTGAGGATGTGCGACTTCCTGCCAGTGCTCTCTTGGGTGAACTCAACAAAGGTTTCTACTACCTGATGAATGAACTGCCACAGGTAATTGACATTGCCACAAGTTGTGTTCCCAAATTTTTTTATTTGTCTAAACCAGGGGTTCTTAACCTTTTTGACCTCGGGGCCCAATTTATTGAACATAGAGTGGCACGAGGCCCAGTCAGACATTACCAATGTATGGATCAAAATGATAATTATTCTAAATCTTGGTTTAATTTTTATTGTATTTGCATTAAAACTAAATAAAATACACTTACAGTTCAAAAGTAAAACTCCTGTGAAATAATCACAAGGCATGATTATGACAAACATTTTTATATTGTAACCTGCCCATAACAATTATTTGAACAAATACAAAAG
>NW_013952951.1:15518-19587 GCF_001266775.1 Austrofundulus limnaeus
CAGAAGCTGCTCTTCATATTAGTGACAAACAATAACAGTAACAACAGCTTTTTGACAAGTTTAAAGTTTCTTTAAAATACATTAAAAATGTAAAAAAATAAACTACAAAAATTAATTTGATAAAGTGCAAATTAAAATATAGCAGTATATGCAACTGTATTTGATAATGTTTTGAACTTTTAAAATACTGTATGATAGAACTAAAAGCTGTACTTAGTGAAAAATTTTGGCCTTTTTTGATGGGTTACCTTTATTTTTACTTCTACTTTTCATTTAAAATAAGTTTCCATTCTCGGCAGGTTTCTAAGGTTCTTCTTCTACATATTAAAAAAGTTGTTGAACATTTGAGTGGCACATTACTGCTACTAGTGGTGAGAAAGTGTATTGCATCTTATTCAAAATCAATGCGGTCCCACAGCCCTCTGCGGCCCAAAGTTAAAAACTGTTGTTCTTCTGAGGCCCTCAAGGTGGCGCTCGTGGACCGCGGCCCATAGGGTAAGAATCTCTGGTCTAAGCCACATTTTTTTGTTCCTTAGGAGCGTCTGTTGGTTGCTGACATGGCCATAGCGAGCTGTGAGTTCATGTTTGAGGAAACCAGGAACTATGTTATGCAGCGAAAGGCTTTTGGCAAGACCATTTCTCACTTGCAGGTCTGTATGTTCAAGTACTTTTCTTAAAAAGTAAAAAATAAATAAAATCTGTTAAAAATAGCACGCAAGATTTCGGCATTTACATATGGGATATGTATTTGGGGGCTCGTCCGGGATCCTCAGATTTTATTTTATGTTTTTTTAGAAAACTTTTCATTATCATAGATTTACCTGGACGACTGTGATGGTTTTCCATCATTACTAATTGTGGCATGTTTTGTTAATATTGAAGCTGCCATATTAAAGGGACTATATTATGTTTTTCTCAGGCATATATTTAAAAACTATACCATAATAAAGTATCACACGCACGGGGGGTGGTGGGGGGGTGCGCGTGCGCTATGATGCAGTTTACTTGGCATCTGAAAATACATTTCCTAGTATTTTTAATCTGAAAAGAGCTTCACTGAGTGAGAATTGATGTTGAGAGCTCAGAAGCTAGGTTTCACTTTCACTTTGACCCGAGACCCTGCAGGAGTCATGGGCGGGGTGTGTGTGTGTGAGATGGTGGGTGGGGGGGGGGGGGGGGGGTGCGCTCTGCCATGAGGAATTTCGGCTTAAAGACACGTCCCAGGGGCGTTTCTGGTMCCAAAAGGYGTTTCTGGKCCCCACYKGTCGTTTTGCWMCTCAGCATGGCTTCATAAAAACACTGCAGGATTTCTCAAACATGCTTGAATGAGGCAAAGCAAGGCTTTGGGCATGTTTTTATGAGAGTATAACATTATAACATGATATAAAACACAAAAAAGTTGATTTTACATGATACTGTATTGCCCCTTTAAAGAAAGGATAACCGATAACCTGGTAACTTGGGACAGAGGACAGTGAAAAACCTMTTTKTCTCWGTGAACTGACAACAGCACACCCACTACGACAAGAGATGTGATGCCACCATTTCTTTTTTTTATTGAGCATGCTCAAATCAATTTATAATCACAGGTGTAAGTGCACAGCTAATCAGTAACAAATTTTAACACTTAAGCCTTAGTCTGAGCATTGTGTGTGTTTGGTATTTTCAGATGAGGGTTTGTAAAAAAGCGATTGGAGCCCTAACTCAAAATGATCACCAGTGTTAAATCTCTTTAATGCTAAATGGTATTGTCACTGTTATTTTTTTCTTTCAGAATTACCATATTTAGACCATATTTTCACCAACACTTGAATTTGTAGAGAACCTTTTGAATTTGCATCTCTCTCTCTGCCTTTTCYGGCTAAGACTGAACAACACCCAACATTTTACATCAGATTTCCTAACTTCTTCTTGTCATTAGACTGAATTCACTAAATAGATTAACGTTGTACTCCTATTATCTTTACAGAGAAATAACAATATGTTTTATATCACAGACCGTGCAGCACAAGCTGGCAGAGCTGAAGACTGAGATCTGTGTGGGCCGAGCCTTCGTTGATCACTGCATCCAGCTCTTTGCTGAGAAGCGGCTGGATCCCTCGACGGTCTCTATGGCCAAGTACTGGTAAGAATACTTTGAGTGCAATAACTTCTCATCTAAACTCGTCTTGTGCTGAGCGCCTTTTTATTTTATCTCAAGGACGACGGACCTCCAGAACAAGGTGGCCACTCAGTGCTTGCAGCTCCATGGAGGTTGGGGCTACATGTTAGAATACCCGATTGCCAAGTAGGTGGCGACCCACGAGGAATCAGAGATTTTGTGTTGCGTTCTGGTCTGATAACGGTCCGTTTTCTGTTTGATTTTAGGGCGTTCGTGGACTCGCGYGTTCAGCCTATCTACGGAGGCACAAACGAGATCATGAAGGAGCTCATCGCACGCGGCATCGTCGGCCAGAAGTGAGACGCTTTCACGATTTTACGCGATGAAGGAGCACGGATGTTTTAAAAATTGGTCTGGGAATGTTTTWGAATGTGCAGACGTGATCAGGAAATGGCGTGGAAAGTCTGCACGCGGCTTGAGTTTTCATGTCACGAATGACAACAAATCGAAAACGCACTTTATGAGAAGAAAAGAAGATAATGTCAGCTTTTTTGCAATCTTTTTAAATTTGCATCTTGTCTGGTTTGATTTATAGGCAGAGCACTTTGAGCAGCTTTTGATGACATGACTTGGCTATTCACAAAAAGTGCTTCTTTAGACAGAGCAAAAGTAATTCAGAGTCAGTGGTGAGCACAGTTCTGCTAAACCGCTAATCTGCAAATAGCAGAACTAGTTTCTCATTTAGCAGATTAGCTTTTTAGCTAACTTTGGAAATTTTTAGCGGACTGATTAACTTCTGCTAATTTCAAGTCCACTATAAATTTCACAAGTGTAAAACTTCTACTTTTATGCCATTTATTCTAAATTAAATGAAAACTACCCTCTTTTACAATCAGTGCTGGATGTGCCAGGCACTGTGTATAGCAAGTAGCATCTTTAACAGCTAAACTTCAAACTAAGAGCATCACAAATAAATAAAATAACATTTAACAGTATTTAAAGAACAAATACAAACATTGACTACATATTAAATATGGTAAAGTATTTACTATTTGTTGTTTGACTAATGTCAAATGGTTTCTATATCAATACAAACATAATCGAAGAAAGGCTTTTATTCTGAAAGGGTTAAATTAGAAGTATATAGCGGGGGGCTGATGTGTCATTTTCTGCTCACTACATTTTTTTCTTCATTTAGCACAAGAAAAAAATCATTTCAAGTAAAATATACTGAAGTATTTTTATTTGTAAAAGTAACACTGCAGCTGATCTGTGCCAGTCAGTTTTAACTGAATTTGATGTTTTTCTAGTTTTGATTCATAACAAACATTTTTGTGGTAATTCTCTGTTTTACTACAAGACAGCTAGTAAAAATAAAGTTGATGATATTTGATCACCATTAGCAGCKTGTCTTTGAGTCTTGTGCCGTTTTTTTTCAGGTTTCCAGCTTTCTGCTTTAGTTGTGTTTTCTTTATGCTCCTAAAACCATGAAATAATTCAACATGAAATACTTTTTTTTTGTGGCGTCTTACTGTATGTTAGATAAGATGATAGGAGTGTTTAAATGTTGAGTTACAGTTAGATTTTTTAAACTACCAAAACTGATTTCAAGTAAAGGGTGTGCGCAATTTGTTGCATTCAATGTGTTGTATGCTCAGCTACTACCACTTCAACTTTAGCTTGTAATCTTATAAATTGGCTGTGCTGTCACCATTTTTATTGTCTTAAGTTACCAAGACGTGGTGGCCATCATGAGTTGGAGTGAGTTCAAAATGTGATCAGTTGTAGTTATCAMTCTAATGATTACTTTGCTAAAGTTTCATTAGAAACCATCAACTGGTTCATGATATATTTTGCTAACAAGTAGACTTCCAACAGACCAATATTTGCGTTTTGACTCCCACCACCCACTGGAACACAAGTTAGGAGTGATCAGGACTCTGTACCACAGAGCAGACAGTGTCCCTA
>NW_013952951.1:20282-24171 GCF_001266775.1 Austrofundulus limnaeus
AACCCGTCCAGAAGACCTATACAATTTTTTTTCTTTTTGATTTTTTACCTGGATTACTGAGATGCATCAGGACACAGACTTCCAACAGTTAATGGTTAAGTTTTTAAATGCCATTCTTGTTCCACCTGTTGGTGCTCAAGATTGAAGTTGGGAAACAGTATCAGCTACTACCATGCCAATTTTTATTTAAAAATCTTTAAAATTGCCTGAGTTATGTCCGTTTTTTGTGTTTTCTAAGCTCAGTAGGCTSTGTTGACCATCTTGAATTGGGTTGGACCCAAAAGTTAATCAGTCGTAGATGTTTGTCCATTGATTTCTTTCCGAACGTTTCATTACAATCTGTTCAGTCTTTCATGAGATATTTTGCTAACAATACGAAAACGCTGAGAGGCCTGCATCCTTGTTGCACTGTTGACCTTTCACCTGTAGATGGCGGCAGAGCAAAACCTAACTGGTTCCAGTATAGCAGTGAAAAGCCGTCTGTTGAATATGAGGCGATTATTGAAAAAGCTTTTTTTTTTTTTTTGCAAATTTTTCCGTTTCTTATTTGAAAACATGAAGCTTTTGATATTTTACATGTAGCGAAAAAAACTCTGCCACGCCTCACCTCCTTYATTTTCTGCTGCATCTTTCCCCAGCAACAGCCACACCCAGGTGGGACTGAGCTCTTCTGTCTTTCAGACCATTAATATTACGAAAAAAAAAGTTTTGTTTTGTATTTCTTCCCTACAAAAGACTTTTCGTTTTTCTCGCTGCAGCATCAAATATAATGTCTGAATTTGTTGCATAAATGCGCCCCTTAAAGATGCTGCGGATTTCTCACAGAATCCGCGTGCGTTCCTATTCCAGCCACTACGGTAGTTGAGTTTACAAAGGAGGCGGAGCTACAGAACCCGACCTTACAGCTTTCATTGTCGCCGCTGAGGGCATCAGGAGAGCCGCAGAGCAGCTTCAACCTCCAGGTAAGAACCGAAGCAGTGTTTTTTTAATTCAATACGGAGAAAACCAGGGTTCATGACTAAAAAAACAGAATGAAACGCGAGTTCRGAGCGTTACAACGCAGCTCATGCAGGCGCAAAAGTTTCTGGAAGAGTCTTTAAAAAAAAAGAGGTTTCTGTCGCCAAGTCCATCTGTCGCGGTGTGATTTTGTCGTGTGTGAATTTTACCTGTTAGAAGCGCGAGTTTTCCCGCTTCAAACTGCATTTTGTGCTAAATGTTTTCCAGTAAGGGAATGGGAGTTTTACTGGGCGCTGAAACAGGYGTTTTACTGGCGGTTGAAGGTGTAGCCGGGGATGCTGGTGCCGCCGCCCTTTTGTTCTGGTCCACGCCTGTTTGGTGCTGAAACTGCTCTCTGCCTCATCCAGTGCTACAGAGGTCTCCATCATTGCACACAGGGWGGTGGGTTTAACCAGGAAAAGTGCTGTGTGATCATCTCAGTGCCTGTGGCCTGACAAGTGGCATTATTAATATTCAAATCTGTGCTTTTTATTTGAGTAAAATATGACAGAAGTCATAATGAACAGAAAATGGGCTAATGAATCTGCTTTTTTTTAAATCATTTGTAACATGGACACATGGAGGAAATTAACAGCTTTAATTAGGTTTGACACAAATCCATGGGTTCATTTTACTAGTGCAATGGATAGATTTTGAAACAACTGAGATTGACACMAAGATTGTCTAGATTGGTGATGAAATAGGGAAGTTACCATTTTTGTTTAGAAAAAAATGCTCTAATTTTTTTTCTGCTGGTTTAACGTTGAAACCCTGAAAACCAATGATGATTGTGCAACAAATGAGCATAACTTCTTTATTATTTTTTAAGAGATAATTGGATAACATTTTCACAAGTATAAAATGGCATTCTCTAACCATTGGTTACCTGTATTCATTATTAATCAACCAATAACTAAAACTGTATACTCTAAAACCATGGTTCCCAAACTTTTCAGCTTTTGATCCACAAAATAACAGCAGCAGAGACCTGAGCTCACAACTATTTTTGGATGTTAAACATTTGTATCAGGTCAACTAAACATGGGCATTGTAACAATATTTTACACTACATTTATCCATTTTAAATATACTAACCTCACTCCTTTGTAACAACAAAGGCAAAAATGTCATTAATTCAGAAAATCTTTTCAGGACCCCACCTTGATGTTTCGGGACCCCACTTTGGGTCCCGACCCCAACTTTGGGAAACACTGGTCTAGATTGGTGATGAAATAGGGAAGTTACCATTTTAGTCTAGAAAAAAATGCTCTAATTTTTTTTCTGCTGGTTTAATATTGAAACCCTGAAAACCAATGATTGTGCAACAAATGAGCATAACTTGTTTTTTTGAGATAATTGGATAACATTTTCATAAGTATAAAATGGCATTCTCTAACCATTGGTTACTTGTATTCATTATTAATCAATCAGTAACTAAATCTGTATACTCTAAAACCATCAAGCAATGGAAACGAGCACCAACAGTACAACTATATAGAAAATAAATAGAAAATCAAGGATCAAAGAGAAATATTTTTTTCTTAAAAATGCTGTTTTTATGTTTAAATAGAAAATAAACTTATCTTCTCATCACTTCCTCTTCTAAACGTCTTGAAATTGGCCTCTGTCTCATTAAGAACCGCTTGACTTCTGTCTCGCCCATTTCAATGGTGGGGGGGTTGCGCGTGTGCTATGATGCAGTTTACTTGGCATCTGAAAAAACATTTCCTCAAAGGTATTTTTAATTTGAAAAGAGCTTCACTGAGTGAAAACTAATGTTGAGAGCAGCAGACAGTTAGTTTTCACTTTCACTTGCACCCGAGAGCCTGCAGGAGTCATGGACGGGGTGTGTGGGGAGGTGGGTGGGTGTGCTCTGCCTTGAGGAAGCTCGGCTTAAAGACACGTTCCAGGGGCATTTCTGGTACCAAAAGGCGTTTCTGGTCCCCACCTGTCGTTTTGCTCCTCAGCATGGCTTCATAAAAACTCTGCAGGATTTCTCAAACATGCATGAATGAGTCAGAGCAAGGCTTTGGGTGTGTTTTTTATGAGAGTATAACATTATAACATGATATAAAGCTAAAAAAAGTTGATTTTACATGATATTGCCCCTCTAAGTGTCAGTCTTTTATGACACTTGGCAAAGCTGATCCTGGATGACATCGTTACAAAACCCCCAGCATGGACCAGTCACTGTATCGGACTTCATGTTCAAGAATATTCTCAGAAAAATGTCAAGATAAAACTGAAAATCCTAAAATAAGTTTAATTTCAACACAGTAATGTTTATTAGGGGTGGGAATCTTTTACTATCTCCGGATTCGATTTAAAATCTGATTTTTGGGGCCACGATTCGATGCAAATCAATTTTTCACTCAAACCTCATAATGTCCCATTTTGTCGTGCTGCTTTTGCAAACCTTGCACACAGTGGAGCTCATGTCAAACTCAGACTCATTCAGTATGAAACAAAATGAGCCCAAATCTTTGTATTCAATGAAGGGCCAGTAGAATCTCTCCTCCAGTTTTGTAGTTTCCTCTTTCTTTTGGTGCTTTCTGTGCACGCATATGTTCCAGAACCAGCTGCGAGGTGACGTCAGTCCCACGTGGTTACAAAATGGAGACTGAAACCATTGGATTTGCTTTATTGCTTTATTTTAAAAAAATCATTTTTGGGACATTTTAAGTTGCTTATGAATCTTTGTAAATTAGAATCAGGATTCTGATGTGAATCAATTTTGTGGTGCACTCCTAATGTTCATATGTCATGCTGTACTCATTGTAAATTGCATAAAATGTCCTCATTTACATCATGAATTAGGGCTGTGTATTGGCAAGAATTTGGCGATACGATACGAATCATGACAGACGGGTCACGATACGATATATCCTGATAT
>NW_013952951.1:24783-28988 GCF_001266775.1 Austrofundulus limnaeus
AGGAAATGAAATATCGCGATATTTCAGTGCATCGATATTTTCTTACACCCCTATCATGAATACAAACATATAATGAAACTCTTAAAAATAGTATAGACCTCAGTTTCAAAGTTTCAAAACCTTAGGAAGTGTTGAGTTTGCACCCTCCTCCTCCTCTCCACTAAACTGCCCATAGACAACACCCCTTTGACACAGACAACACCGCTTTGTCATTATCCACTTGGTCCAAGAGAGACGACCCCTCCCCCATTTAGTCCAACATTATTCGCACAGGTAATAGTTTTTTTTTTACCCTTCTTTCACACGACTAAACCTGTTTTCCACACCTCATCTGTACATTTTAACCTAGAATAACACTCAGGTAGGGAGCTGTYTTCTCAGTCCATCTCAGACCCCTATAGTGGCGACTCTTAACCACTTTAGAGACCCCTGGAGCTGTTTTAAATATCTGGGAGAGTAAGAGTGATTCTTAGACTTAAGTTTTGATAACTGGCACTTACACTTAAGTAGAGAGTAGAGTAGGAGTAAATCTAAGAAAAATTTGACACTTRAGTCTAAAATTCCACTGTAAAAAGTTAGATAAATACRGGCCCAGGCAAGTTTTACCTGTACAAGCCATCATCAGGCCAGGTTGGGCTGAGTCTAGTCGCTGGTACAGTAATTAAAACGACCTCAGGACAGAACAGGTTTCTTTCCTATCTTTTTAAATTATGAGTCAACCATATATCCAACTTTCTTTTTTTCCCCCGTCCACAAACCACCTCTCAGACTCATGTTGAGTTTCCCAACACTGGTTCTGTTTAGGTAAAGCTGTCAAAAGTCCACAGAACCACTGCACGCTCCGCTGAAATCAAAACATCTTGGCCRCTCATCAGAACTGGAGCGATGTTTGGAAAAAAGCTGGAATTGTTTGCGGGGCCGATTGTTTCTCCGTTTTCTTGTGAAGTGGGCGACCGCAGTGCGCTGACGTAGACGCTGACGTTTTGAGGACACACAGTAGTKTGTCTCGGTTCCCCCGACGCTCCGTCTTTCTGAGTCTTTTTGCGCCGCAGGTGCCTAATGGGAGCTGGCAGAACTGTGCTTTAGCAGGTGATTAAGTCCTGACCGTTCGAGGGCTCTAATCTCTCGTCAGCCGGCACACTGACCTGCATACACACCTYCTCAAATGTCCTGATTCTTACTCGGGAGCTCCTGACTGCATGAAGTGAGCTTCATTCATTTTATTTGCCTTAAACTCAACCTGTGAGGAGTAAATCCCTCCTAAAGATCTCACACTCAAAACATGTGTTGTGAATGACTCTCTGCTACGAGTACACCAAATCTTAGCACAATATCTGTGAAATACTCGTCTTTGTGTTAGATAACAGACGCGTCTTTTGCAGTTGGGSGTTAATAATCTCCTGTTAGGACGGAACTGTCCAGAAAACAGACGATTTCTTACAAAAACTCTTAAAAAGCATCACTTTGGTGCATCAATCTGCATTTCAGATATGACTGAAGCGGCCCGTATATTAAGAAATGCGCACGTCCCTAATTGGGCGTAAGATGACAAGTATTTATCTGGTGCCAAAACCCGCCCCGTGACCTCGGCGGTCCGGCTCAGTCTATCTAATCGTTCATCCACGCTGTTTGCCCTTGTACCAGAGTTTCCCCCCCAAACGAGCCCCGACAGCCAGTGTCACATTTCATTCCTCACGGATGACGCTCCTGGACAGAGAGGACACTCACGCAGGGGCATTCTTTCTCAGTTACTGGCATCTGTAARAAAAGATAAATAAATAAATAAATCTGTGTTTTATACTTGTTAGATAATCCACAAGATCTCCATGAGAGGACGCAGAACAGAGAGCAAGACTTTTTTTTATTATTGTCTTATTTTTGGCTCGAGTCCATGTGCCTCAAACTTCCGGCTCTCTGGAAAAAGCTTTCTTTTTTAGAGGAGTAGGGCTGCCACGATTAGTCGATTAATTGACGACTAATCGATTATTAAAATAACCGATGACTAATTTAATAATCGATTAATCGTTTTTTTTCTTTACTTTGTTTTTCTCTCCAAATTGCTTTGACAACCTTCCACTGCCACATCTGCCTTTCTGTCCTTGACACACATGCACAGTAGTGGTAACTGGGGTAGGCCGTGGACGTCACAAGACATTATACAGACAGGCTCTGGTATCATGGCTACCTGACAACAGAGCTCAAAAGTGTGGGATCATTTTAAGAAAATGAAAGAGAAACCTGTACAATATCTGCAGAGCAGAACTTGTCTTCCACAGCAATTATTTTTAGTTAGCATATAGCTAAAATCTAACCATGGTTATATAATAGCAGCTGCATTCTGGTGCGATAAGCTCTATGTTTTATATATTCAATTAACGTACGATCTGATTAGTCGACTAATCGAAAAAAATAATCGGTGATTAATCGATTATAAAAATAATTGTTTGTGGCAGCCCTATGGAGGAGTGTGTGTGGACACATTCATACAAGAGGTTTTAGTAATTTAGCTTTAGCTGACTTGGGTTCACACTAACTGAAACACAAGAATGGCAACAACTGAGTTTTTTATGTCTTCTGTGGAATTTTACGGCATCGCAAAYTGGTTCTTGAGGTTTAAGTGTTAAAAAAGCACAAAAACTTGGCTGTATTTGTTTTTTTAAATAAAATTTATTGTGAATATATACACTATAAACAGCAAATGTTATAAAAATGAGTAGGAGGAAGCAAGGGTGTTGGAATAGTAGAGCTTTAACACTTAACACCCTGTATTATCCACATCTTTGTGTTTTTCATATATTTTTAAATGGCTTTAAGTTTTTGAATGTGTTTCAAATCCTCCTCCATCCATAACTGAATCATTTTATTTGTCTGAAATCTGTTGGCAGGGTGGTGGGGTGTTTGGCTTTAGCAGTGATAATACGAAGCTGCGTTTTGAACAGGACAACCTGCATAACTGTGAAGCACAGTGGTGGAACCATCATGATTTGGTGTTGCTGTGTTCTCAGTTTAAAATGAATTTGTAGTTCTGAAACTGGTTTGGTAAAATAAAACAAAGTCTCCTTTTGATGAGAAGAACCTCACACTAGCTGTAAAACACGATGGTGGAAGTGTAATGATCTGGAGTTTTGTTCCCCCTGCCAGAGTTTTAGTGTTGAAAYCCCAGTTTTAAATAAATTAAAGCATGATTTGTGGTTTCCTTAAAAGTTTATGAAAATAAGATGAGTACAAACTTTTAATTTTGATGAATTCTTCATACCAGCTGTGAAGCATGGTGCTGAAGCTATCATGATTATGGGTTGCTGTGTTTTACCCTAAGAGATTTTTAGTTTTGGAATCACAGTTTTAAATTAGTTTGGACTTTGTCTTTAAAATAAGATGAACTAAATCCTACATGGATGAGAAGAACCTCACACTAGCTGTGAAGCACAGTGATGGAGTTATGGCGTTCTTCCTGACTGATGTTTACCTTTGGAATCAGTAATTAAATTGTACAACTCCACTTCCAAAGAAGTTGGGATGTTGTGTAAAACATACATAAAAACAGAACACAATGATTTGCAAATAAATTTCTACCTACTGTATATTCCAGGATTCAACAAGTTTTTTGTTTTGTTTTGTCTACCCTGTCACCAAATGTTTGCTCGAAACAAAAATGTTCAAAATTAATTAAAATCTAAGAACATGTACTGTATTAAAATGTGTACTACAAAAATATTACCATGTTTATACACAGATGCACAAAACGTATGACATTTGATTGTCAGATGCAAACATTCCAGACGGAGTCTTTAAATCAGTACAGTGATTTACCATGATAAACAATTTTAGCCCTATTCTGTTTTTTATTTACGTTTTACACAACTTCCCAACTTCATTGGAATTGGAGTCGTAGTTGGGACTTTTTAAAATATTCTGCCAAAATAATATGATAAATAATTTATTTTGACAAGAATCTTATCGCAGCTGTGAAGCATGATGGTGGAAGTGTAATAATTTGCGGTTGTTGTGTTCCCTAACAAATACATTGTAACTAGGGCTGCCACGATTAGTTGATTAATCGACGACTAATCGATTATTAAAATAATCGATGACTAATTTAATAATCGATTAATCGTTTTTTTGGGGTTTTTCTTTTTTTTTCTTTACTTTGTTTTTCTCTCCAAACTGCTTTGACACCTTCCACTGCCACATCTACCTTTCTGTCC
>NW_013952951.1:29124-31764 GCF_001266775.1 Austrofundulus limnaeus
GGCTACCTGACAACGGAGCTCAAAAGTGTGGGATCATTTTAAGAAAATGAAAGAGAAACCTGTGCAATATCTGCAGAGCAGAACTTGTCTTCCACAGCAATTATTTTTAGTTAGCATATAGCTAAAATCTAACCATGGTTGTATAATAGCAGCTGCATTCTGGTGCGATAAGCTCTATGTTTTATATTCAATTAACGTATGATCTGATTAGTCGACTAATAGAAAAAAATAATCGGTGATTAATCGATTATAAAATAATAAATTGTGGCAGCTCTTATTGTAACTGGGCTTAATGTTATCTCCAAATAAGATGAATGAAAAGGCTCATTGCAGCAACTACTGGACTGAAATGATCTTGACAAATGCTTGAATTCATGGGTTGAATGAGCTTGGATTTATTCCCCAWTCGCAGTCTTTATTTGCGTTTCCAAGAAGCTTGAAAACTGAAAATGTCTCTTGGGAAACAAAAAATCCTACTTCCCAACAAGCAGTTCTTTTGTCCAACAAAACCTGAACTATTTTAAGACATTGAGCCGCAGATATGAGAGCAGGTTGTTGCTTTTTTTTTTTTTTCATTTATTTTTTTCACACTGGCCCAAGCTAACTGCAATGAGAAAACCACAAACGAGCCTTTAGTGACCTTCTAAATTAGCTCCTGTTAGCGCAGCGCAGCAGCTCAGCGACATAGCGCAGAGACTTTATGTTTTCCAGATGTGAAAGCTAAACAGTTGGGTTGTTTTCTTCCTCGTCCCTTTTTATAAACAGTGCSCTGGCAGGGGTTTCACTCCGCTACATAAAGTCAAAGTGTTGTGGAGGTCTGAATGAGGCTCATTGTTGAGGAGGGGGAGGTGGGGGTGTCCATGTATTGTTAGAACATACAGACTCTATCAGGTTTCTCTGTGTTGCAGTTGATGCATTAAGGAAAGAGATTGGTTGGTAATGACATAGAAATAAATCCCCCAGGATTTGGAGTAAATTCCTTCTCAGGAGCTTTAGCATGTCCTAACAGYGTTAGCTTTCACGTTTGAGTGCATCTGTATTTTGGATGAATGGGTCCCCCTCCCACCACCACCACCACCACCCTCACTCGATTCATGGGAACGTCACACTGCTCTGAGAAGCGAGTGTGAAACATAGAAACAGATGTAAGGATGTATGGGTGGTGCATCCGGTTCTGGGTGTCTGTTTTTGAGTGGACCTCTGTGTGGAGGACATCTTGGATACATTCCAGGAAGRGTTTTAACTGTGACCACAGAATCCAACAACCTCTCTGAAACTTAAAGACGATGAAACAGGAAGTGAGATTCATCACATTACATATCGACCCAATAATAGGACAATATTTATCTCTTTTAAAAAACTGCAGTCTACCAACCAGTGCAAGATTATCAAATAGTAGAATGATGTTGCTGCAACCAGCCCAACTTTATTTTACTTTTAAGTCAGAATGCTCATATATAGGTATTTTTAAGTATTAAAGTTATTTTAAGAGATACTAAAACAAGTTTTATTTAGATTAATCAATTATTGTTATATAGCAGAAACGTATAAACATAATGATGTTTTACAGCAGTGGTTCCCAAACTTTTTATCTTCTGACCCACAAAATATCCATGACAAAAACTTGTGACCCCAAATATTACTGGTCTGATTACACAAACTTTGTTAATAACCCTAAAAACACAGGCTTTTTGACAATCTGAACAGCTTGTACTCAAATACAAATATTTATTTTTAATTATTTTGTGTTTTTGTAATAGTTAGAGGGAAAGTATTACATCAGCAGTTATTTTATTACACTTTAAATATATTTTGGGTCCCAAGCCCAACTTTGGGAACCAAAGTGCAGTGGTTCCCAAACTTTTCAGCTTTTGACCCACAAAATAACAGCAGCAGAGACCTGAGCCCCCAACTATTTTTGAATGATAAACATTTGTATCAGGTCAACAAAACATGGGCACAGTAACAATATTTTTACTACAAATATTATACTACATTTATCCATTTTAAATATACTAACCTCACTTCTTTGTAACAACTAAGGCAAAAATGTAATTAATTCAGAAAATCTTTTCAGGACCCCACTTTGATTTTTCGGGACCCCACTTTGGGTCCCGACCCCAACTTTGGGAAACACTGTTTTACAGGATATCCGGACTATCAGCTGCTCTGATTTCTAAAAATCAGAATCAGTTAAAGTCTATTTCATATGACCTTAGTTTGRTTTGACCAAAGATTAATATTTGATACAAAGACAATTAACGGGAGTTAGTTGTAAATTTATCAAGAAATGCATCAGTAAGAGATTTATATTATAGGCTGATTCTAGTTTCTGATTTTTTTGTAGACTGTACCTGTCAGTTTTTTTGTGTTTCTCTAATAACTATAATGCAGYTGTACAAAGCACGTAACAAATATATTTATATATTTAACTTCTAGTTAAATTGAACATTTTAAATGGGTGGATTTTTGAGCGTCTGATCATCTAGTGGATCTAAAAATGTTCAGATTCTGGTCCACAGCTGATTTGGTGTATTTCTAAAATCAACTAATCACTTGTTGTGACAACTAGGGCTGCCACAAACGATTATTTTTATAATCGATTAATCACCGATTATTTATTCGATTAGTCGACTAATC
>NW_013952951.1:35391-37053 GCF_001266775.1 Austrofundulus limnaeus
AATAAATAAAAACATTTAAATCATATATATATATGCTTAAATAGCATTAAGTGGCTGATTAGTTTTTAGATAAAAAGTATTTTTCAGCAGTTATGTAAGGTGGTCAATTCCCCACAGGAGCAGTTACTGTCAAAGTTAAAGGAGGGATAAAACATTGTAGCCAATTGAATATATATGGGTTCAAGATGGATATGTTATTTTAGTAGACATTTTTTTTGCAATCTGCTGAAGTTCTGTCAACCTTGCATACAACCAACTAATTAAAACTAAGAAAATAAATTATGAAATAGTTGTCTTTGTACTMCACTGCTGTTGGTCTCTCATTCACAGGATCCTCCAGCCTGGACTGACTCTGTTGTTTCTGCTTTATTGGGGTCATCATGGGCCACCCCCTCACCATGGAAACCCCTGCCATGGAAACCAGGCCCCTCAAAGGAATGACCCCTTTGAGTACCACTGTTGTGGACCCTCTGTGTTGTAAGAGGATATGGGCGAATGTGTACAAAATAGCTTTGTTTTTGTTTTYCCTGCTTGTATTGACCTGAGAGCACTCGGGGTAAAGTAAAACCTTTGACCTCTTGGCAGTTAAGTCTTCCCATCGACGTTTCTCCTTCTAGAAACTGAAGAATCGTTTCTTGTTTGGGTTTCAATTAAATTGGATCCCTCCTATTAAAAACACGAGCTAAGGGAGCCTTAAGGCATTCTGAGTTATCCCCAAGGCACTACGCTCAAGGTGAAAACCTGACTGTCAAATCGGTAAATCAGCAAACATAAATCTTTGCGAAAAACCGAAGCCATTAGCTTTATTTTGGAGCATCAGCAGATGTTAGTGAATGCCTTCAGTGGAAAGAAAGTGTTGTTCTCCTCTACAATGAGCTTTTTTGATGGGGAGAGATTTGTATATCTGGTTGCCATTGACTCGGAGAAGGGGTGGTTCTTTCAGTGCTGACTGGTTGKTGATAAACTGGTCATAAACTGTAGAGCTCACAGACCTGTGGGCTTTCACAAGATCTTCACAGTGCTTAAAACTTGTATTTTAACGTTCAAGTTCCTGCCCGTGTGCTTATTGACCTTTTTAATTTAGAAAATATGAAATGATTACTGAAAACAATAAAACTAAAAGTGAATTTGCACTAGAGGTGTTTATGTTCTGTTTGTTTGACTTTATGTACTCACCTGACTTTAATCTGCAGGTTAGAAAACTGTCTGGTTGTTGTGAAGACTTGGGCTTCGTAAAGCAGTCAGGAACCTCTAATACTCAAATACTGTACACCTCTTTGTTGGTGCCAGCATGTTTTTTTCTGGTCTATAGCAAGTCCAAACATTACAGACAGGAAGTTCAAAGCGGGTTCACTTGATATTCGCCCAGATGCTAATCTTCATGTACACATCATGTGTACAGTAGCTGGAAGCCTTATCTCAGCTTTTTTCTTTATGACTTGGGAAGAAGATTATAATTGATAGAATCAACATAAAACTAACAGCTTTCTTCAGATTCTGTTTGCACTAGGTCTGCACCGATTAATCGATTAATCGACAACTAATCGATTATTAAAATAATCTGACTAATAATCGATTAATCATTTTCTTTTTTTTTGTTCTTTACTTTGTTTTTCTCACCAAACTGCTTTGACACCTTCCACTGCCACGTCTGCCTTTCTG
>NW_013952951.1:38238-44356 GCF_001266775.1 Austrofundulus limnaeus
TATTTTGTGTCTATTACAATATTAAAGAACTGTTCTTGTTAATTTGATGAAAACATTTTAAATATCCAGTGCACTCACATCAGAATAACTTATAGATTTGTTGTTAGAATAATCGATTAATCGAAAAAATAATCGTTAGACTAATCGATTAGAAAATAATCGTTTGGTACAGCACTAGTTTGCACACGCTGCAGGTTGCCAATTATTAGTATTTCTTACCAGCACTGCCTTTTCCTCAGCTCACCTGTCTCCTGTGGGGAACCAGGAGGAGCAGAGGGCCCACTGTGGATCTGCATGTCCACATTCACATGCTAATCCGAAGCCATCTGCCCTTAGCTGCCATTGACCTTATTCTCCTCCTAAACCAAGCTACTAAGGTCAACATTTTCCATTTGTAGAGGAAGTAGTGTTGTGTTATTTCAAACTCACWATCTATTCAGATCAGGACTGATGCTATGTGGCAATTAAAACCAACATTTGAATTGAATGGTGACAAAACSTTTTGATTTAATCACTTTTTATTTACTGATGTGTCTCAGTACTTTGTACTTTTATTGCATGAAAACAAATATTTAGACAAATAAAATCCCTGTTTATTGTCAACTATGTGATCTAGAGGAATAAGTTTGTTCTGATGTTTTTGGGATAAGTACTGATTGCCAACAATGAATGAAGACTTTATGTTRAGATGTTTTAAGACAGTGTTTCACAATGCTAAACCAGGACCTCACTGGGCTTCAAGGGTCGGAAAATAGTTGGCGAAGGGAGTCTTAAAAATGTCTAAACATTCCCGTGGTACTCTTGTGTGGGTCACAGAGCCTTGCAGTTTTGTTGCTCAAATTTTGAACATATTTAAAATATTTGTGGGACAAATTTTCTCTAAAATAATATCCAAGTTGTTGCAAGTGGCTTCAATTCATCTCAAACTCAAACTTGTCCTGAGCTTCACAAATCTTTCTCAGTTTTGTTGCAGACATCTTGAACCAGTTTTAAATCATTCTCAATTTTAAAGGGATCCATGATTAGTTTGTAACATTATTTAGACGTTATTTGATAAACATATATGTTAACTCTAAAATAAAAACTGTAGGCTGTTTGGTTTTTATAATTTTTTAACTAAAATTTTAAGAATATATTACACGGACGGGGCCATTTTATTTACACACAAAGCATTCTGGGTAAATGATGACATGGATAGGTGTGAGGCTGCTAGCGAGCTATATCCACCCTGAAGGTTAATCTTGGACAATATCTGATGATCGACTCTTTTAAATGAAACCAGAGAGCGTTGACAGAGAGGAGAAGGTAGAAATGACTCAGCCTGKAACTGAAAATATGGATGGAGGACAACAGAGCTGCTTCATGGAAGAAGAACCTCAGCTTAGCCTGTTAGCTTTAGCATTAGCCCCGATGCTATCACCATATATATGTATTAGCTCAGCGCTACACATTCTCCTCTCGTCACTGAGGTTCTCCATCCACATGACAGAGAGGGGAACACAAAAATGACTCAGTCTGCAACTGAAAATATGGATGGAGGACCTCAGTTGTTTGTCGCGCTAGCACTGAGCTAATACATATAAGGATATATAGCATCAGCGCTAGCACAAAGACTAACAGGCTAAGCTGAGGTTCTTCTTCCATGAAGCAGCTCTGTTGTCCTCCATCCATATTTTCAGTTACAGACTGAGTCATTTCTACCTTCTCCTCTCTGTCAACGCTCTCTGGTTTCATTTAAAAGAGTCGATCATCAGATATTGTCCAACCTTAACCTTCAGGGTGGATATAGCTCACTCACACCGAGGACCTATCCACGTCATCATTTACCAGGATTGAGAACCACTGTCCTAGATAACATGGTGATGTTCTCCAGACGATGACGAGGATGGGGTAAATGTTAATGCTCATCTGTGAACAAATCTGACTCACAGTATGCGCGTGCTGCGRCGCACTCCCGTGGGTGTGGTCTCGTATTGGTTCGGGCTCTGTTTGCGCTTTTGGTAGCATGGAGTGCACAAGGAGCTTGGTCACGCACAAAGTTGGACMTATCTGTTGGATAAYGGTGCTCTGAGCACAAATATTTAATACAAATTTAGGTTTAGAGACCAAAGTTCCAGTAGTGAAGTGAGGGAGGAGAGGAAAGGTTTACTCACTCAGGACTGCTGCTCCTACTAACCCGCTCTGCTCTGCTCTCATTGGATAAAAGTGCTCTGGAGTTTGTTTGATTTGTTGAAAGTAGCATCACGTTTGGAGCAGACTGGGCGACTTTAACAAGACCGCAACAGAAAACAACCAGAGTTCCCCTCTTACGGATRACAGAACTCCGTCCTGGCCATGTTCAAAGTTACRAAAGTTTAAGCCCCGTGGYTTTGGCTGYCRCGAGTCCAAGACTCAATTCTGCCTGCTGTTCAGTTCAGGTGCCACCGACCCCAGTCACATGACTGAATCCTGCCCGCTGATTGGTTTCTGTGGCAAATATTCTGCAAATGGGGACTTATGCCTCTGTCCTTCACCACCATATTTGTTGTCTTTTCGAGACAGTATGGATATTCGATAATATAAAATTGCATATCTTCAAAGCAACACGGACAATAATACTGTCTGCGTTATACTGTATATTGCCCACCTCTAAACTCCTCTCAAACCCTTCTTATTGTGTGCAAATTTCCTTACCTTTGGGAGATCAGTAATTAGCCGATACTTGCATAAGAAGCTAATCTTAATCCACAAATCTTATCTACGTTTGAAAAGGTCTGATAATCAGCCACTGTCCCCCTTTGCCCTGCTGTCAGCACCTCATTCCTAGTTTAAACAATGTTTGTATTGTTTCAAGGATATTTTTTAATGTTTTCCAATAAAAACATAGGAAAATTGAAGGTGTATTGTGACCTTATAACACCTGACAGTGTCCGTWAAAAAAATCTATCAGTCAAAATCAGAATCAGCARGTCAGGTTTTTTAAAAATCGGTAATCGTCCAGAGAACTGCAATCATTGCCCCCTACTTCTTGTTTTTTTCCAGTGTCTTGAATCCTTCTCAGTTTTGGTTGCTGGCAACTCAATCCCTGCATAAAATCTTTGTTTGGGTCTCTAACTTTTCTGAATTTTGTTGCAAGCTACTCAAATGCTTCTCATTTTTTAGCTGCAGSAGTGGACATTGAAATAATGTACACGACATTTAATTTACTTTTGCAAGCTGTCCAAAAAAAACTATTATGATTTTCAAAATAACCTCAGAGTAAAAGCTCACTCGTCACTTGGTCCTACTCAGAATTCAATAAGATTATTTTTGTTGTTGTTTTTTTTTTTGCAATTTTATGTCAACTAGTCTCCAACAGTTGCTGCCCTTGAGTCAAAGTGATGCAAGTGGCCTCAGATTTAAAACTGGATAATTTTGCTCCCAAAATTCATTTAGTTCACTTTACAGTTAATTCTTGTTTCTGAAATATTTGAGTGCAAAACTAGTCATCTCAGTACAACTTTGGCTGATGAATGTGAGTGCAGCAGTATAAGGTCATTCGGGGGTAAAGAAATGCATAACCATAGGTTTATTGAGCTTGGAGGGGCACCACGTGTTTCCCCCCACACATGGACCATTTATAGAAGAGGTTTTAGAAAGAATCTATATTCTCTTTCCTGGGGCAATGAACCCTTTGTATAATAGTCTCCTTTTTTTAAACATGACCTCTGTCAAAGAGCCTTTTGGCCACATGAGGTAATCACTGCCAGTGATGTGTTGTGTGGTCTAAATGAAGCACTTGTGATTTACACGGAATGTCAGAACTGTTGGGAGTTTGGCTCCCACTCACAACTTGTGGGAACAAACTTGGTTTCTGAGCGCCTGCACCTAAACTGGTGTGTGTGGGGTTTTTTTTTTGCTTAAATTTAAGATGACATAATAGAGCTTATTTTGGCAGTARCAACTCATAGTTATGGTTGAAGCATGTATTCAAAAGGCAGTTCTGTTTTGATTTTTTTTTGTATACCCTTTGTAGTTTATTTGATTTATCCTAATTGGGCAMAGGTAGATTATGAAAGTCGTCAATCAGAAAAGACTTCAGTGGTAATTCTATTTTTAATTARGGATGTCCCGATCAGATACTCAGTATAGTATCGGTGGCAGATATGGCCATTTTTTGAAAATCAGGTAGAATCAGATTTAGTCATGCGATCGGGCCGATCCAGTTTTCAGCAKCATCATGCTTTACAACTGCCGCTAAGAAGTCAAGACACACACAAGCATGCAACCATGTCCACAGTGTGGGAACACTTATCAATGGAAAACAACGATGCTGAAACTGCATCTTGCAAAATCTGCAAACTGAATGTTTCTGGTGGTGGGAACAGCAGGGCTCGCTTTAATACAACCAACCTTGTCACCTGGAAAGAAATAAAGACATAAAGTATCGGATCGGTATCAGAAAGACTAATCATTAAAAAAATCTGATTGTATCGGGAGCCAAAAAATCTGGATTGGGACATCCCTATTTTTAATAGACTTTTTTTTCACATGACAGTCTCCWAAAAGTACAAACTAACTATTTGAAACCAACACCAACTAAAAACCAACTTAAAGCAAACCTTTAGTCTTTTCACCTTGGTCACATTTCATCATAGTACAATGTTACATTGTTAAGAAACAAAAAGCTTTGAATGAAATGAAACTGGCCCTGAGTTAATGGATGGTAGATATTAAACTTTAGGAACATTTTAAAYTATGGTGTGTCCTATAATTAGCCTGACTCACGACAAGGCTGAAGACACCTGTCTAAAAGGTAAAAAGTAGTCACATTGCTCTTGTGTGTGTATTTAACTGAACATGGACAACAGAAAGCTAAGGACAGTTGTCATTGACGGAGCTTAGAAAGAAAAAAAACTGTTTTTGTTAAAGGTAAATGCTGACCATCTTTAACAGCTTAATGTTCCTACTACATCTACTACATCTGCACAGATTGTTCAGAAGTTTAAGGTCCACGGGACTGTAGTCAATTTCYACAAATAATACAAATGGTAACCAAATAGTTCAGAACACCTTMCAGAAAGATCAGAGGTGAATTCCAAGTTCAGTGTTCATCAGGGTCAGATTGCAYCATCGGTTACTTTTGGAGCCCAAGTGTATGGGAGATTACAGAAAAGGACACCAACTGGAATTTGACAAGACAGAGAAGCCCTAATGCTTCTGGGACAATTTCATTTGGACAGATGAGACAATATTGGAGCTCTTTTGGCAACGAGTCCCATCAGCTTGATGCTCACAGACCCGAAAATGAAGAATACAAAAAAAAAAGATCACAGTACTTAYAGTGATACATGGAGAAGGCTCAGTTCTGTTTGGGGGCTGCTTAGCTGCATTTGTCACAGGCTGTCTTAAATCTGTACATGGTACAATGAAATCTCAAGCCTATCAAGGCATTCTGAAGTGAAATGTGCCATTGTGAGAAAGTTTGCCCTAAAAACACCAAATAATGGTCAAAAACAAAACATTGGACTGTTGTGAAGTGGCCCTTCTTGAGATTTGATCTAAACTAGGGTTGGGCGATATTGGCAAAAGAATTAATCACGATTAATTGTGGTGTTTAGCCGACAACGATTAATTTGACGATTAATACTCTGGAGTCCCTGGACGCCCTTATGTCCTAGTCACATGACCTATTTAGTGGGAAAGATTTGATCTTTGTAAAAAATCTTTTCCAAATTGTATCAAAATCAGACTTCAGGCTATACTTCAAATTTTAAATTGTGTTGGTAGATAAATAAGTTACAGAACTTTTGTTTAAATGTTCGTCATATTTGAAGCGGAGAGGAGCACCAAGCGGACTGACCGGGGATATATCCAGTCAGTCTGCCTGGTGGCATTAATCGTATTAATCATCAAGTGCCAAAAAATAATCGATTAATGTTTTTCTGACGATTAATTGCACACGATACGATTATGCCCAACCCTAATCTAAACCCAGCTGAACATTTATGATAAACCAGCAGAACTCTCAGCGAGAGTTACAGAAATCACCTGACTACAATGATCGCCTCAAAAGTTATGCAGCCAAATATCAAGTTAAGCTTACCATTACTTTAGTCGAGGCTAGTTTCATTAGTTGTTTTTTATTATTATTTTGTTG
>NW_013952951.1:44475-45787 GCF_001266775.1 Austrofundulus limnaeus
CTTATGGTTTATTTGTTCCTATTGAACCAACGGTGTCAGTTGCCAGTGAAGCATGCAAATGTCTTAGGGCTCCAGGAGGTCAAATGACTTCATACAAACAATAATATTTATAAAATTAGTAAGTCTGCAAGACTAGATAGCTTTTGTTTATTATTGGGAAGGTTAAATCAAGTTCGGAAATCCCAGATCAGATGGGAACCAGTCAGCAGCTTTTTGCTGTTTTTCATTAGCTTTTATCTCTTCATGTCCTCAACAGTAACTCAGCACAGCGCCGCACTTTTCAGGCCAAAAGACGCCGAATCATTTGATCATCGGTAGCTCATGTGTTCTCCAACTCAGCTATTTCCTGCTCTGAGCGACGTTTCATCAGCAGACTTGAAGCAGTTCTGATCTGAACCACGATGGCAGAATGTCAGGGATTCAAGACACTTTAATGTGCTTCCACATCTGAGTTTTGAAAAGCTGGGTCTGGTCGAGCCTGTCTGCATGTGTCTGTGTATTACTGCTTCTTTTGGCATGCATTCTTACGTGAATGTGTGTGTCTTGTTTGGTCGTGGAAAGCTGAAGCGACACCCAGCCAGTTAGATTGGAGCTGATGTCAATCTGCTGTGGAGCTGAGATGCTGAGGATGCACTGACACCAGCGCCACTCGATGTCTCGTTCTAACAGATGAACTCACCTGAGCTAAGGCCAGCTTTATCATCTTATCAGATACAGTATGAGGCCACTCTTACAGCCTCATCACTTTTCCTGCCAGTTAATAATAAATAACCCTGTAGATGATGGGGTATTGCAGCCAGTAGAATTTTAGATTAAGACAGATTTACAGCAAACTTTTAAAGCTTGGATTACATCCTATTTTTTTATTGTATTTATTTAAAAAAATTTTTTTGCATTGCTCTTTTCATTGTCCGCCATTACAAATGTGTACAATAATATCTGTGTCTGTTAGCAAAATATCTCATTAAAGAGAGGACTGGTTGGAATGAAATGCTCAAAGTAACAATTGGAGCTATCTGCAAATGCAAAGCAAGCTGCATTCCTGGCAATTTTACACAAACTAAGCTAAAACAGATATTCCTAAAGTGGGGGTGCAGTTGTACTGCAGGTGGGGACCAGCACTGAATAAAAATATGAATACTTGGACACTACTGGCATGATTGACAGAGCTCCCACATGAACACAAAGAAGGGAGGATTAAAGGTGTCATTTTTGCTCAACAAACCTAGTAGTTGTCCTGATGCATCTTAGTAATCCAGGTAAAAAATCAAAAAGAAAAAAATTGTATAGGTCTTCTGGACGGGTTCTTCTC
>NW_013952951.1:48174-56856 GCF_001266775.1 Austrofundulus limnaeus
ACTTTAAAGTGTCCCTTAAAAAAGGCGATTTTAAAGTCTAAATGTTTTTTACCTATACATATTTATTCCACTCAATTAATTTGATTTATTTATTTTCTATTATAAGTTTTATATCGTGATATATCGTTACCACCACCCATCATAATGTATATCGGGATAGGAATTTTTTGCCATATCGCACATTCCTTGTAATAAGGTAGTAATTACATTAATTACATTTTTTATTACCTTGTAATGACATGGTAATAAGGGTACCGTAAAAGAAAGCGTTACTGAATGATGTTATAACATGATATAAAGCTGAAAAAAAGTTGATTTCACTTGATGTTGCCTTTAAAAATGTTTCATCACATGGCACTGAACAACAAACACCTCTTTGCCGTTGCAGAACTCCATCACAGAGTCTTTGGGTCTTTTTTTTTCTCCCTCGAACGTCCTCTCCAAATGAAGTTGTAGCCATGGCAATTTATTTCCGTCATGGAGACAAAGYGCTGTTGAACCCCCACACAGAGCCRCAGTATCCTCAGCTGTGCACCCTCACTTTGACCTAACTAAATTTTAAGTGATTTGAAAAGAGAAGATCCAAAAGGTAACAGACATCTTAGGTCTGTTGGGCTTGAATTGAACCCTCAGACCCGAAGCGTTGGGCTCCAGACGATAATCCTGACAAATCCTTTTATTTTCATGTTCTGCGACGGAACGCGGCGGCAGATCGGAGTTTACAGCAGGCCACGGGAGTAATCAGAGAGACGTGTCCTGAGCTGCAGCTGGCTCCTAGCATGTAAATGTCAAASTAAGTTAATGATGAATGACCTCACCCTTCAATCCTTCAAGAGCAGGAAGTCGATATAGCCTCACCAAACCAGGGCTGTAGCTCCTGTTCAGTCTAAACTCCATCCTGTTGACTTAATGAATGATTCTAATCCAACACACTCTTCCCCTCTTCTTCTAAACCCTTGAGACGTTCTGCGTTCATCTCGTTTTCCACTCTGACCACAATATTGCTGTATCACTTACACTAATAGCCTGCACTCAGAGTACCTCTAAGGTGAAAGGCTCGCTCAAGCACTTCCTGTCCAAACAGGAAACCTGTGGGTTTTATACAGTTAAAGATGCAGCGTGTTAGTTGATTGAGTCATTGTTTTCCTTGTCATCACTCACCCAGGTGTTGTCCTTCATGTTTTTTCAGTATTATTGTTTATCAGCATCATTGTTTTTGCCAACTGTAACCTCTTGACTCCAGATAGATTTTGCATGTAATCCTCATAGTGCCATTTTAATAAATGGCTTTTTCAAAATGCAAAGGCTTTTATTTAAACTAACAGTGTTTTCGAGGACCCACTGAATAACACAAGCATTAACGTTTACATTCATGTGGTAGTGATAGATATGGTATTTACATTTACAACAAGTTGGAAAAAGTTTTACAAAGAGAACTTRCATAACAAATTAAAAGCCTGAATCATTCTTTAATAGAATATCATTTGACACCTTTCGACTAAACTCATTTTGTGAGATATCATGCTAAGAAWATGTGTTGTGAATAATTACCCGCTTGTACCGTATTGATTTAGTGATTCGTGAAATACTTTGCTAAAAGACGAACAAGATTGATTCAACAGGAATTGATAAAATTTTAATCAATAAGTAGCTTTTGGATTATTTGGTTTGGATTACTCAGTGACAAGGTTTWGYTCARTATCTCTAAAACTGCCTAAATTATGGCCCTTTTTTCCCCATAGTCAGTTGTTCTGTTAATTGTCAGTCTTGCTGTCTGTCCTTGAACTTAAGAGAGACCATGGAAATATAAACATCTTAAGTAAGATCTTCCCGATAATCTCACCGCTCACCAATGGTCTCATTTGGAAAGCTCCACTAATGTTTAAACACATTTTCAAAGTAATTGTAAGAAGTGGAATTAGTCTCATCAGGAAGTTTTGATGGAGTCTTGCAAGTTTGACCAATTTGTACAACTTTTCCGCAAATTTGACTAATCCTCGCCCCTTGCCCATTTTCCCTTCTTGGATTCCAACCCTACAGKATGAAAACATCCTGAACAAGTCCTTTCAGTAAGTCAGTTTCCTGAACTATTAACTTGTGTTTRCGTAGAGATGAAAGTTGTCACGTGAGGAGTTACGTTTCCTTTTTCAGTCAGCTGGGATGTGACTTGGCTAGAAATGATGATGCAGCATAGGTGGAGTTTTACACTTTGAGGGAAATCGGTTAGGGCCTATCAGGGTGATCTAACCTTCAGCCGACAGGTTGAATCCTGGCATGTCACCCKAATGTGTTTTAGGATGGTATGCCACAATTGGCCCAGTTGTGGTTTGGTTTAAGTCAGGGGTTCTCAGTTCCGGTCCTCATGGCCTCCTATCCTGCATGTTGTAGATGTTTCCCTGATCTTCAGCAGGTCTTTAAGTTCTGCAGAAGCTTGTCAGTCACTCATTCATTTGAATCAGTTGTGCCAAAGCAGAGGTGTAAATCACCAGATTTATCACGATACAATTTTATGTAAATTTGTTTGGATGACGATACTATATTTCTCGATTATTACAAAATCTATCACGATACGATTTTGATTTAATTCAGTTCACAAGTCTGTTAACGATATGATGCAACAGCATATGCCCATCAAACATAAATGATTGTTAGATGAGCAGCGTCATCATCAACGTGTACATCAAAATCCCCAACTAGTTCTTATATTTAAACACTATTAACACAAAAAATGTTTAGATGCTCCAGATTAGAGCAAAGATGTGTTTTGTTTTACCTTATTTTAATTTGAAGCAAACTCAGGAAAGCCCCTCTGTGACTGAATGACATCTCAGCTGCAAAGGAGGCTGGAAGATTTTCTACAAATGATTTTTTTTTTACTTTTTAACAATAGTTTTGAATGTGGATTTTAGTTTTTCTTGATAAATTCTTGTTCAGTTTTTGTTTAAAATGTATATTAAAACTTGAGTAAACTGAAACCATGAGTCAAAAGTATGTGGTCAGTAGTTGAGAAGACAGTGAATGTAAACATGGCACATGGCAGAGATTGCTTGATAAGGTAATGCTTACAGTCAAGCTTTATTAAGAACTTCACTGCTGCATGTGAAAGGCAATTTTACTAAAAATATCAAGGATGTAGTGAYGTCTAACCTAAGACAGGGTTATTCAACTAAATTGCTCCGGGGGCYATGGTTACTGCAGGCCAAAAGCTGAAGGGCCGAATATCCAGCAACTAAAGTCATYATGTATAAATAAACCAAGTATTACAAAGATCTGTTATCTTTGAAATAGTTTATTTTGCTGCATTTAATCATGGATAGAATATACAGAACCCTGTATAATAAAAGTAGTGATAGTAAAACAAAATCAAAAACAAAAATAACACATTATACCTCATATTTGACACAAATATTATTTTGACATCTCTGACTTGCYAACTTTTTAAACCAATTTTATTTTCACTTTCATTACTTTATCTTCAACTGGTTGTAGTTTTAACTGTCTTGGATGTTCATAGAAATGGTTTTTACCAGCTTGTAGCCAAGATTCTGATGTTTCTGTAGATACCAAACATGTCTGTGTCTAACTAAAAGAACTCATAGTAATTATAGTAGAAAACCGGGGCTTTGGACCTAAGAGATTAATGAAACAATTGGCGGGCCACCAGTTGAATTGTCCTGACCTAAGGTTTTTAGCAGTAAAGAAAATAAGTTATATTAATTTAGCCCAAGTTAAGTATGTTGCTAGTTAATAAGATTAATTATGCTAAACTGCTCATCAAAATATTAGTTCCACTAATAGCGGATTAGCAGATTAGAAGAACTGTGCCAACCACTGGCAAGTACTCAAATGTAAGTACTTRATTTAAAAAATTTGATTTGTGTATCCCTATAAATATGATACAAAAACAAAAAAACATTGTATATTTGGATATATATTTAGGACGCTACTGGTGATTTTATGTCAAGTTAATATTATAAATCTATTATCTAATTATTAACTAAACAAAATAAAACATGTGAAACCACTTGTATGGCCTCATAGTAGCAGCTGGGGATTAGTTCTCTGTAAAAATAGATGTCAAAACAAAACACATTGTTAGTCATTCATCATAAGGGTGGTGCTTTCAATACCCCCATCCAACAAAAAATGAACTTCATGTGTATTCCAGATCCTAATGTGACTCATTCCTGTTCAGTGGATGGAGGGTGTGTGTGGTGGTGGTAGTGGGGGGTGTAAGTGCAGATTGGATTGTTTTGGATGCTTTACTGACGGGGCTGTTTCCCATGCAACGCCTGGATGACAGATCTACTCCATATGGGTTTGACAGTTGTTGACTCCAGCTTGGGAGAAGAGTGTGTTTATTGGTGTTAACGCTTGGCCAAGATGTGGGCTTTTTCTGACACATATAACCAACAATACAGTTGAAACCAGATGTTTATATACACAGTAAAAAAGATGAGGCGTAACTTTTTTTTCCTCACTGTCTTAAATCAGACTAAACCTTTCCTGTTTTAGGTAGGTTAGAAGAGCCCTGATGGTGATGTCATGGCTTTRGAAGCTTTTGATTAGTTAATTGGATGGAGGCAATTGAAGGCACACATGGGTAAATCAGAAGCAATATATTAGGAAGAGATTTATCAACCTTCATAAGCCTGGTTCATCTTTGGGKACAATTTCCAGATCCCTAAAGGAGTCATGTTCATCGTTTAAAACAATAGTTGGTTCCCACATGACTTCACACTTCCTACATTGGGACTGCTAGTGCCTTTTAACAGTGTAAAAAAACAAAAACAAGCTTTCCCAATGACTTGTAAACTGTAAAACACAAGTTATTGCCTGAGCTTTCCACACCATTAACTGCATGTGAGAAATACAATGGTTATAGAAAAAAATTCTAAAAATAACTAAACTGACACAGATAGTCTGGCAATCAGTTAGACTTGAAGTGAATGTTTTAGATTACATATTTATACAAATATACAAATATTCACATCAATTAGTGCTTCTCAATATTAGAAAAAAAACATTGAAAGTTTTTTAAACTGCTTTGTACATTGCGATTAGAAAAAATACAGGAATTTTCAACAAATTATGCTTATGCACAAATTCAAACTGGACAACTCTGGAAGACACCCACGTCTTCTGCTGGGGCTCGAACGCCAAGAACCTTCTCATATCAATAAAACTGTTTTGTTTTTTTTCTGAGTTAGTATTTCCAGGTTAAAATGACTTAAACACTTTATGTTATGTTGCCATCCTGTTGAAGATTTATCTGCACTTATCTTACCTCTTTTTTTGTTCATGTTTGTTCATGTTACAGTATTGTAGAACTTCTCACCTGCGATGAGACTATTGCGCACAGGTACATTGCGATGACGATTYTCAAACTRTATATTGTGTAGCYCTAACATAAATTTAAATYTACATTCATGCTAATTCARGTCTAGAAAGGACATCCAATGTAGTATTACATCTAAAAGCAAATRYGTTACTGACATTCATGGTCAAAGCAACACCGTTTCCTTCCTGTGATCAGAATTTTGTTCTTTAGTTGTGTCCTCGCATCTTTCACCAGCCACTATTGCTTTGGTTAACTGTCCRAAACCTTTAAGGATTGTAGTTTATCCATAGTGTCAGCACTTTGCAAATTAAGTAATTTGCAATGTTGATGTGGGTGACTGCCWGTAGTGAGTCCAACTCTGCATACATTTAGCCTTAGCCCTCCTTGTACAGCAAATCTTTCCTTTGTGGGTTTTTAATTACAAACAATTTATTGTGTCTCTAACACGATTTAGCCTTTGATAAAAACAGCTCACAGAAAGAAAAAAAAAAGCTGGAAAACAAAGCCGTCGTAACGCTTCCCATAAGGCTCCCAGGTATCAGATTTTACCAGACTCTCAATGGCTCGCTTCTGGTTTGACTAGCTTTCCAGTTTTGGTCTTGTGGGAACTACTTATTATACACAGATATAAACACCATGGGGATGCCCTGCCATCATACCATCCAAGAAAGGAGACAGGTTCTGTGTTCCTGAGATGTTGTGATGTGAAATATGCAAATTAGCACCAAAACAAAAACAAAAGACCTTGTGAAGATGCTGCTGAAGCTGTGGAGTTTCATTAYCTACAGTGAAACAAGTCCTGTAACGACATGGACTGAATGACCCCTCAAGAGAGGAAGAAGCCATTACTCCCAAAGTAAAACMAATTTAGATTACAGTTAATAAATGTACACATGAACAAAGATATTATATTAACTTTTGCAGATGTGTCCTGTGGTCTAATAAAAAAAAAACCCACAAATATATGTCATAATCACAAAATGRTAAATATTAATCGGTGACAGTTTTTCTGAYGATCAAYCGCACTTGATGCGATTTTGCACCATCCCAACTGTGACGTAAGGGGGTGGAAGCATCATTTTGTAGGGATGGTTTGCTGCAGAAGGGACTGGTGCACTTCACAAAATGAATGACAACATGAGGCAAGAACTTATCGTGGAAATGTTGAAGCAACGTCTCAAGACATCAGCCAGGAAGTTAAAGCTTGGACACAAATGGGTCTTCCAAATAGACAATGATCCTAAGCATACTGCCAAATTAATTACAAAGTGACTTAGAGGTRACAAAGTCAATGTGTTGCAGTGGCCATTCCAAAGCTCTGACCTCAGTCTTATAGAACATCTGTGAGCAGAGTTAAAAAGGCAGCCTAAGTGTCATCAACTCTGTCCTGAGGACTGGGACAAAATTCCAACAAACTATTGTGAGAAGCTTGTGGAAGGAAACCTAATTGACACAATCAAACAGTTTAACAACATCGCTACCAAATGAAAAAATTAATGGAAACGTGACTGAAGAAAGTGATAAGATAATTTCTTTCTAATTATCCTGGCATTTAACGGATGTAAACAAGACGGGTTTGGTCTGATTTATGTCAGACCGAAAGGAAAATGTGAAAGTGGTTGTGTGTCTTTTTATACAGTGTACGTAAACATCTGGTTTCAGCGGCATGTAGTGTAATGTTACTGTAACTGACTGAAAGTTGCATGTCGGTGTGTGTAGTCATCTTCACTGCAGTGAAAAGTCCCGTACAGCTGGTCTCTTCTTGTCTGATGACTTCCAGAAACTTCCGCTCTTCACTCTGTCCCAGTGACACGTGTATCCTCTCTCCTCCAAGCCCGAACACTTCAGTGCGATGTGATTTGATTAAAGGAAAAAAAAAAAAAGACTCACAGCTGGGTTAAAGGTCCCCTCCTCTTCCTGATCTAATATTCACCTCMATCTGCTGGTACTGTTTTCATCAATCTGACTTCTGTGTGTTCCCTGCTGTTGCAGGTTTAGGACTCTTAACCTTAGTGTGTGTCCACTGCTGCCCGGATATCGGTGCTCCTTGTGGAGGTGCTAATTTAAAACAGATGGTATGTGGATKCAAAGTTCAGATCTCCTATTAACAGGAAGAAGGACATCTCTGCTACAAATTACCATCCTTCCTCGCTACTACTGGCTTTTCAGTGATCCAGGAAGGAATGGTAATTATATTTAAAAAAAATGGCTAAAGGCGTAGAAACAGTAATGTAGGTGTTTACTCTTTTGGCACCTTTTTAGATTATTGTTTCAGCCTAATTTAAGTTCAGCTTTTGTTTTTAATTTTATTCACAGTTGCAGCATTTTTGACATTTAAATTCTAGGTTTTTCTGGACTGCATTCAAAGACAGTACACTACACCCACCAAATACTGATTTTAAACTAACAAGTGTTTCCCCGCTAGTCAAAGGCACAAAATGGAGCAGTTCAAATATTACACTGTGAACTGGAATGAAACCCATTACTGACCCCAGACTTAGAGGAGGTCAACTTGAACCTTCACACTCAACTGCAAACCACCCCAGTGCACACTGAAGGGTGTGGCCTGAAGACCCCAACAGCATACAAATGTTCACATACAACATAGAYAAAACCCTGAGCAACCCTGGTACCAGACTTATAGGCAGGGTTTTGGAAAAGGGCATTGACACATGGTGTTGAGGTGTACAAAGCCCTGTTGTAAATGACATCTCTGAAATGATAGGGACTTAAACATAAGAATTTGTCCATGGACCGTGATCACCTGTAGACCACTCGCTAAAAATACACACAACTTTGGATATCAAGTTTGAATAAAACTCATCACACAGCCAGGCAAAAATAATAAAAAATAAAAGTCTGYCTTTCGTTACAGGGTGATAACTCTGACAAACTCTAATAACAGATCACTCATAATCTCTCTTGTGTATGATTTCGCACAACACACTATTTTCAAGGTTTGACCAAAACAACGACACCTTCATAACGTATTTTATCACATTTTAGCCTAAAACTCTGGCATGAAGGGCAGCTTTTCTTCAAGAAATGAGGAGTATTTATGAAACAACTTTCTGCATCTTTCCAGTCATCTGCTTTGTGAAGTTTTATGAGTGGAATRAAGTTTGGTGTTCCCTGTGAGTAAAAAGCATGTTTTGATTTTTTTTTTTCCATGGAGCATTATGGGATGTTATACAGTAGCGTGTGTTTGAGTTCAGCTCAGGGTGTAGAGACGACTTCAAAGCCCCTGAGCTACACCCTGTGGTTAGTGTAAAGTCAGGCACACGTAAGCTGGAGTACACACACACACACACACACACACACACACACACACACACACACAC
>NW_013952951.1:58384-76337 GCF_001266775.1 Austrofundulus limnaeus
CCCACATACTGTCCAACATTGTGTCTGTCGAAGAGCCGTCGTGTCGTGTCTGCTACTAGCTAAAACAAAATGGTGCTAAACTTCCGGCTAAGCTGGCAGTATGGTCGCTCGGCTGTCGACCGGTTGACGCGCCGTCACGTGGTTGTTCGGCGTTCATTTTCGCATTGACCTTTCATAGTTCCCCCGAGAAACCCCGAGCCAAGCTGCTGGGAAAGCCCTCCCGCTCCAGCATACGTCACTGCAAGGGATTCCTTCCCTGGGGAGTGCAATGCGGAAAAAAAAAGTCCGCGGCCCTTCACTCGACGTTTATCCACAAACTGGTCCTGGATTAAGCTCCAAAGTTTTTATCAGTCAGATTCCACTGTGAAAAATGTCTGTTTTATCCCCTTTTATGAGTTTTTGGCCATTGACTATCTTTAAAYHDYTGCTTCCTGGTACAACAGTCGGCTCTGGAAGCTATCGCCTTTTTCTTCCTTTTTTTCCTTTCTTTTTTTGAAGCGGGTGGTTGAAGCAAATGCAGCATAAGAGCCCCCTGGTGGCTGAAGAAAAAAAATCCACGTATAAGCCGCACTGGACTATAAGCCGCATGGTTCAAAGTTCAGGAAAAAAGTCGCGGCTTATAGTCCGAAAAATACGGTAGATGGTTTGTGAAAAATATGGTTCTGTGGTTTGTAACTACAGTGGAGTATGAAAGGCAGAACGTCCTATTGCTAAACATCAAACCATTAAAAAAATCAAAACACACCCAGAAATGCAAATGTCAAAAATTTTGACAAAACATCCAGAGTAAGGAAGGGGTATACGCAGAGTATATCCTATATGGTGAGTTCTCCTTGGTGCGATATCATTTATGACTTTATTGCAAATGTGTACCGGTAGACAAGTTTTAAGATAATATTCATGTCATTCTCTTTGTCATCATATAGGAAACACATCTCCCTGTGTATAATTTATGAAAAACCTTCAAGCTAATAGAAATAAAGAAGTGGAAATGAACACTTTCCCTGATTGGTTTACTACATAAAAATCTCCATGGTTATTCGTAGTCAGGTTACGGAGTCAACAGGTCTAGGGGTGAAACTTAGACATCCCTTTCCCAAGTGAAACTCTCCAGATCCTCCTGGGGGAACTCAAGATGTTCCCAGACCAGAGAGGATATATAATCCCTCTAGTAGGTCCTAGATTTGCCCTGGGGCTGCCTGCTTCCCAGTTTGCATGGCACTCGACCTTGATGGTCCTCCTTGCAGGTGATTGGCCCAAGTTGAGATAGCAAGCTATCTGTCTTTTGGACTTCACCCAAGAGAAAGACCCAGCCCTGTTGAGACTCAGGAGCCAAAGCAGTACCACCAGGTCTTCACCCCAGGTGGTTCTCATTTCTGGACAAGGTTTCCTAATGCAACGTTTCTCCTTATGCAACAAGTTTTAAACGAAAGTCATCTTACTGAAAATAAAATTAGTTTTAAATTACGTGTTCAAAACCAGATAGGAAATACACCAATACTTGAATGTTTGAATGTGAAAAGAGTTCATACAACCACACCAATGCAGGGCTGAAATGCAAGTTTAATGCTTTCTCTGCATGCATTCAGCCTAGAATCCAGGAAGTGTTGTTACTTATAACAACTTCTTCAGGATCTGACCAAACTACTAAGTTTGTCATTAACGGGGGGGGGGGGCACTTTCCTGCTCCAGGGTCAAATCCTCTCAACATAATTCCTTTCCAGCTAGTGTTAAAATTAACATTTCTATTATGCATTGTTGTGTATCCAGGCATTCATCTAAACTAACAGCACCTCCCTGCCCTGGGCAACCTTATTTTATAGCCACACAGACCAATCTGTACATGAAATCCTCATTTTAATCACAAAAATAATCACACAATAAAAACATCATTATTCACCTAAGAAAATACTATAAAATGTGTGGTGCTTTTAAAAATCAGTAGTAAACAAGCCCCAGTAAATTTCTTCATTACATTGAAAATGACAGTTGCTTCAGTTAAACCTTAAAATCAACATTTAGTGCAATATGGTGAGATCTTATGCTCATAGCATGTGTCGTGAATGACTCTCAGCTACTTCCACATCAAATTTTAGCTCCAATACTTGTAAAACCTAGAGTTACAGTTAGAGCTTTTGTGTTGGCTAAGATTGATTAGTTGTGGCATCCATCTTAAATGGGGTTTACTCCTGAAGTTATTCAGTTATAGATGAACATCACTGATTAGTTTTCAGTGTTTCCCCTAGGGAATTGGTCTTCTGGGGTGGGGGGTGTTGCACCAAAAAAGACTTGCGTACGTGACAGAGTATGAACCACATTTTTGTCCATTTTTTGTTTAAGGATGGCATTTCATAAGAGTGTTTGGTCAGGGGGTGGATGGGTTGGCTTGTATAATGTTTTTATTGTGGAACTGCTTCTACCACCTAACATTTGGTACATAAATAAAGACTGTACATTAGGTATTTAATGKAGGGTGTGAGACAAGAGACGGACAAGTTGACAGTTTTTCCAGTAGCTCACCTCATTCCAGACTGTTATTAGGGTAATAAATTTTAGACTTGGCAATTCACAGTCATTAAACTAAAAACAAAAACAGTGGATGATTTGGCTTCTGGAGGAAAAACTTTTATGAAACAAGGCATGTTAAAAAATTTGGATCAAAGAAACTTCTGTGCATCTAATCAACTTTATTTTTTTATACCAAATTGTGCAATTTATCAGATTGAAAACCCTAACCAATTAAATAATTAGATTTTTGAATACCTGTCTAACAGAGCTTGAGACAGATCAGACACCCTTGGAAAGATGGCTAAGATGGCTAAATCAATGCGGATCTKGGTAATTAGGTTTCTCTTAAATCAGATTTACTTTCTTTGAAACAAACAACCAGATGCTGTTGCTCCTTGTCCCATTTCAAACCAAAACAAGAGGTTGCTGTTGGAACCAGAAGTAAGATTGCTGCTGCTCATGTTGTGCTGATTATCAAGTTTTCATCCAATYCTTAGTTATTACCATCTGTATGTTAGGGTGAGTGATTACAACATCCCTGTCTAGGTRACRGTRTTWGTTTGGTAAATGGTAAATAGACTGAATTGTATAGTGGTTTTGGCTRTAAAGTTAGTTTGGCACTAACTTAAACCTTAAGGCTCACGGAGCTATAAYTGTTGGAGACTAGTTGGTGTAAATTGTGTTTTTGTGCTTTCACGAGTAGATGAACAAGGAATAGAGCCAGGGGTGACCATAAAATAATCTTTGGCCTCCCTAGTGGCCACCCCAACATCTGCCTTGCCAGCARCATTTTGGCAAAACTATTTCTATATGCAAAATTTTCATTTCAACTTCAATGTTCAAAAAGATAATTAACATGTGTGGAAGTCACTGTCTGTGTAAGTAAAAGAGAATGATCAAGAAGATTAGGTTCTCAGCAAATTTCCATGTAGGAAAACATTTTTTTTCTCTATTTGAACCACCTTGTGTGACCAGTGGTCCCAGTATGGCCATCCCTATAAAATTTTTGGCTCCTCCATWGAGATGAACAATAGTAACAATTAAGGATAGCAGAGTGATGTGGTGTTACCCACCCCTTACAATATACAGTATACGAGTGACCCGACCTCATCTGCGGTCCAAACAAAGTTCTTCTATTCACCATTTTGGATGCAACTCTTTTTTTTATGCCGAAGACTCGTCTGTGTGAATAAACGTCTTGTTGAAATACAAAAATCACATCACCAGCTTGTGACCTGGCATGAAAATCACAGCAGATTCAGTGTGCACATGTAAACATTTTTTTCTCCAGTTGATTTTCAACAATCAACCTTGTTTGGGTTGAAACATGCAGTGTAGGATCCTCAATTATGGAAATCTGAACAAAATAAAAGTCTAATAGTTGGACGRTTTAACCTCTCTTGCATTCATATTGACCATTACCTGTGAATACACTCTGCCTTATGGTCTTAACTCACTATAACTTAAGCTGACATTTTTTGTCCTAATTCACCTTTACTCTTTTTTCATTCAGACTCATTGTTCATTTATATATTTTTGACCATTTACATTATAATTTTGCAACATTTATATCTTTATAAATCCAAAAATATCACTTCCATCTTRCAGTTTAAAGTCATATAAGAGTCAGTTCATGAATTGCAACTTAGGTGTCCTCACATCACTAAGATTATTTTTGCCCACTCACTGAAATGCAGTTTGTGCTAATGTTGTGTTTTAAACAACATGAGTCATGCTTTAATAAGGGGTCTTATTGGGTGACAGCTCAGYGGGCGACAATTCAGATGGGATGATAGTTCAGCCAGCCTAAGTATACATTAATCAGCATCTGTTTGTTTCCCTGGAGAAGCTAATGATGCCTGATTTTCTTTTCCTTTTTGCTAACGCAGTGATGTAAAGTTCAATTGCTCTGCAGCGGTACATCAAACAGTGCAAGTCAGAAGCGTTCTGATCTCCATTCAAATCTCAAATCCAAATCTGGATGAATGGGTCGATTTTTGTTTTACGCAAGGGATGATCCATTCACTTAATCCTGATCACAGGGAGTTGGGGCAGCCAACGAAAGCCCAACTTATTCCCAATACAGCTTTGAGATTGGCATACCTTTTAGTTGTATAGTTGAAGAGGAAACAATGCACTTATAACATGCAGAAATGTCAATATCCTTTTAGTATTCAACTTTGAGTCTTGTTTGTTTGTAAGAAAGTATTTAATGTGTAACAGTTTGTTGTTCTGCTCAAACTGGGTGAGCAAAATGACGTCTAATCTGTCCGACGTGTTCTGCTGCGTCTGTTGATGGTCCTGTTGGTTCCAGCAGATTGGTATTAGCACGACTGGCATCTGCTTTCAGGGAGATTAGATGTTAGCTGCTATGTTTGTTGTTCCCTCTCGCTTCGGACTGTAATCGGCGCTAGCAGAAGGCTGCCCATAAGGTGGTAGAAATTTGATTTCTGTCAATCAGTCTTCCTTTTTGCAGTCCCACCTAACCTCYTCTTTTCTTCACCTTTTATGTCTTCTCGTTCCTCTGTCTTTTCCTCATACAGAGTGACATCATTCTAAATGTCTCAATTGCTTTCTTTAAGATCCGGCCCTCGATGCCGACAGCGTGATTATAGCCTCGTGCTGATGGCTCTTTCTGCAAAGCTAATCGAGGATGTGGAAGGAGAGGGTCAGACTTGCCTGTTTTTCTCTCTCCCTCTAATTTTTAAGTGGTTTTGGAGACTCTGTGACTGAATCCCTTATGATTCAATCTCACATCAACCTCAGTGGTCTCTCTGAGGTTTGGCGACCGTGTGCGGGAGTCTCTCTTTAACGTCAGTCTGAACAGACTGGTTAGCTTCACTGGTTCTGATCAACTGTAAAGGAAATCTTATACTGAATGTTACCAGCTGTAACAATAAACTTTGTTTTACTTTTAACCTCTGCTTTTATAGTTTAATACAAAATAAGTCTACAAGGATTCATTAGCAAGTGAAATTAGTTAGCATTAATATTAGCTTATCAAGTTATAGTAGACATATCATGCAGTTGATTCTGATAACATAAAATATGTTAAGAAGTACTTGTTATTAATTTACAGTTTCTACATGGTGTAGGAAGGGGGGCTTAAGGTGAATTAAGCTTTTCCCACATCTCTCATACACAAGGTTGAGGAAACTTTTACCAAGGTATTTCTCATTACTTGTTAATATCTTGACTGTGTGAAGTGAAAAGTGACACAATAARTGAACGTTCAGACGAGTTCAAGTTGATTCATAAAAGACTATGCAATCATTTATTTACACAAATTGAACAAATCATAAGTACACTTGATTGTGGGTATTCCTATAACAAGTGCCAAAGTTAAAATGAGATAAAATCCGCGTCCGAATTTCAATTCACATCAACTCAGATTACTTATATAGAAAAGTAAAATGTAAGTTCTGATGTTAACAACCAAACAATTTTACTGGCAATTTTAGCTTAAGTTTTGGCAAATAAAGAACAAAGAAAAGGAGGAAAGTAATGTTAGTAGGTTGCTACTAATTTTACTTTATCAAAGTGTGGTTCAACCGGATCAGCACGTCCCTTCTGCGCTCAGGAATCCACATGACACGTYACTCCGAACACGTCAGCTTTACCTGGTGATGTCTTCTTAAGACAACCGCTTGGTAGGAACTGTCTCACCTCCGATCAGCCAGGGAACTGATTATCGGCTCGCTTACCGGTATTTGGCGATGTAGGTGTTTTTCAGGTAACTTTTCGTCTGTTTCAGTCCAAGCCAGAAAAATTCAAGCTGTACATCCGGTTCCTTCTTTTCANGGTATTTGGCGATGTAGGTGTTTTTCAGGTAACTTTTCGTCTGTTTCAGTCCAAGCCAGAAAAATTCAAGCTGTACATCCGGTTCCTTCTTTTCAAAATAAAATCTYCCCACGGGAGGTAGAAACACACTTAGAGGCTTGAAGCCTCGGGGTGGGACCGGCTGGYGTGCCGAGTCCCRGCTGTCAAGTCTTCCCTAGTTAGCTCATGGGCTAAGACTTAAAAGCCGGACTGAGTTCCTCCGGAGAGAGAACTCAGCTTTCTTCCTAGTTTGGAGTCAGGAAGAAGAGTGTGTCGCTCAAAGCCGTCCGGGTTAGTAAAAAAAAAACGGACGATCTTTGGCTCCGCCCTCAGCTTAGAGATGAGTCAGAGAAAGAAAGATAAAAGATTTGCCAGCGGCGCCAGCCCAAGGTTAAAATGATATGGCTGTTCACAACAGGATAACCTTTTTTCAGCTTTCTTCTGATAGACTCTAAGAGAAATCACTACAAAACATTTATGATGATTAAGTAACATTTCTGTCTTATAATCAGTTCTGAACCGTTCTGTTAGTCCAGATGAATGAAAGATTTTCTCAGGAAAAATTCACAATTATATTACTGTGTTCACAGTAAAATAAAAACAGTGATTTATATAAAAACACAATGAAAACATTGTAATGAGATTCTCCGTGATTTTTTTATACCATTATAAATCTTTAAGGCACGATAAAAGAAAAGAAGTGGTTCCACTTTTCTTGTGACAGTCATTATCATGATTTAACAAATGCATAAACATTCTTAGTTAAACAACAAATGAATCACRAACAGAAGAGATTGTTCTGTCCATTATCTGATTAAGAGAACTRAGGARTTCTCTTCCACGGTTAGAATGACCTTTCATGGCCTAAATTGAGTTCAGTTTGTGACAGAGTTCCTGYCCTCTCGTCAGGCCTGTCCGAGGCCTGCTTYGAGGCAGTAAATCTTGTTTCTTCACTCGAGGTGACCCCTACAATGGATATAACATTTTCATTTTTTAGCTTTATTTTTTGCTTTGCATAAAACCACATAGCTAATTGCTTCATGGTTTTCACTTGCTATTTCTAACATATTTTGTTTGCTAGCAGGAGTTAAATGTAGTTTACAGGTTGTTTTAGCCTTAAAACTGAAATTAGTTGCATGCAGCAGCTGATAACTTTACTGTTTAACAGGTTTAGGTTTACTTTTGTTTGAGACGCAAAGAAAAAAATATTGTGAGCAAAGATGCTTAATGTGTACGAATTAGCTTGATGCTTATCAACAAAATTAGTAAAATGTAAGTTATGTGAAAATAATCAATGCAAAATCTGTTTAGAATCTTATATTAACATCAAGAAAACATTTTTTGCTAAATTTAATTGCTGACGATGCAATASTATTTGGTCTTGTTAAATGTGTTATTTCTAAATTTTCTCTGAAATGTTAAGAATATTTTGTTTTGGTTTGTTCCCTGTATCCAGGCTTGTTTACTTGTCGGTTTTTCATTTATTTATTCTGTTTTGACGTCCGTCCTTTTACCCTCTCTACCCACCCACGTCAGGTATTTTATTTTAGGACATCAYGGGCTCCTTCTACTATTCAGTCCCTCATTTACTGTCATCTGTGTGTTCCTGGTTTTGTTTCTTTTTGTTAGTTTTCTCCTGTTTGCTGCCAAACCAGCATTTTGTTTTCTGAATTCTTGAAAAATAAAGTGTTTTTGAACCCCCTTGCCTCAGTCTGCACTCTGGGTCTGTTCGTACAACTAGTATCCAAACCTGACAGCAACCTTTTAAAAATAGACAAATTAGCAATTCACGAAACATCTATCCATCATATAAAACCCTCAGCTGATGCTAACCAGTTGAACCAACGAAAGTGGCATATAACACTATGGAAAGTGGGGTTTGTTTACCGTTAAAATACCAAAAATAAAAAAAACTGTAAAATAAATCTTGACAACAGTAGATACTCTTTCTGAGGAAGGACACACACAAACACATACTCACCATTTACTAGCCATTAGCTACTGTAGAAGTGCTAACCTGTAAAACTAATAAAGGTTTTATAGATGGAGAAAAAATTCATTTTATGAAAATACTTTGGGTGTGAAATTTGAATACAGATGCTGCAACAGTGGATTCCTTTGAGAAATAGGAAGTTGGGRATCTTTGTGGATTTCTTTGAATCAAATATTTCATTAATGACAAACATACAGGACACAACTTAATTTAAAAAGCACATAAGTAGATAGTTACTAGTCTCATAGMTAATGCTAACCAACAGGGTCTCCGTTTGCACTGATAGCAAGGATCTGCAAAGACTGTGAGCCTCTGCTGCTTTTATCACCTTTGACCTTGTGGTTTTGAGTTACAGCATTTGTAGCAATTTCCATCATTGAAATACAAATTCTGCACATTGAGCACAAATATCAAATATGTTMTCATCAAGCCTTTGTTCTGCAGTTTCACTGTCACAGCGAGGTCAGTGGACCCACACTTTATTCGCACAGACATTTGAATAAGCCTTTTAGCTACTTTRGTTATGAATCTAACAAGAACCTGAAAATGTCATACATTTTGAGGGACACGAGAGACAAACCRCATCCAATAAAAGTGAGTTTTTGTGCAAAGATGTCCGAAAAACATGAGAATTTTCCAGAGTTGTTTCACAGGTTTTCTAATTTCATTCTTTTAGCCCTTGGACTCAGCTCATAATGTCTGCGTTGATTCAGTTTGACGTCTCTAGTAGCGCAGGTGATGGATAGCTGGACYGATGTGAGTCTGTGCACTAAAAATACATTTCCCTTCATATGGTTTGTGGTTGTAGTAATGAGCAGGGAATTTAAAGCTCTTTCTGGGCTTGTATGGTTTTGCTTTGCTAGTCTGGGCCTCTGCAGTCCCTCGCTCAGACCCCCTTGCTTTTTTTTTTTTCCCTCCCCTCGCCGCCTTTGTTTGAGTGCTGCTGCAGCACTTGCCCTGCCTGCAAATGAGCACCACTGACAGAGCAATTATTCAGCACGGGGCAAGCCCCGCACCCCGCCTTTACACGCTTATGTCCACACTCAGCGCCGCGTTCGTTGTCATGTTTAKATTTTTTATTTGTTTGTTTTGTGCAAGCACAATGTGAGCGTCTTTTAGTAGCATGGTCAATGAGATGAACAAAGAGAGGAATAAAACCCGCTCCTGGAAATCTCTAAGAAGGTCTTTTTTTTTTTTTATCTTTGAACTCAATCCCCTTGGGGTTGGATGAGCTTCATATCCCTTTCAAACATGAATTAATGGGACTGACGGGCAAAACGTATACACACGCGCATGCAATTCTTCCCCTCAGACACGGCTYCCATCCCCAACCCCCATCTCCACCCCTCCCCATCGCAGTGCAGACACCGGCTTCRGTCTGTAGCTGCGAGTGAGTGTGTCGTTTGGCTCGTCGTGGGGACGGGAGGTGTGTAAGCTGCAGCAGCATTCGCCGATAAAAAAAAAAGAAAAGAAAAAGCATCAGTCATCTTTAGGAGTGCGGCGTTGCCCCATGACTCCGGTTTCGCTCCTACTGTCTGTCTCATCTCTTTTTGCTTCTCCTCTCTCTGCAGAAGCCGCTGCCTCCCTTGCTTCYTCTTTGCAGAGAAAAAGCTGGACCCACTCCACCAGGTAAGATGTCACACTGTAACTCTCACTTTCCCTTAGAGATACAAGCATTTGCATTGGTGGTCTTCATTCAGCTCAGCATTTCCCTGGTTATTTTGTAGCTTTTGTTTGCAGACATTTAAAATATTCAGATTATTTGCTGCTGACATTTTAAACAATTGAGTGAAAAAAAAGCTGATGTTACGATAAGCTGGGGGGTTCCGTGGTTTGGTGACCTTTAGTCTTTGTGACGTTCTGTGGTGTCTAGACAGCGCCAATTATTCAGCCGCCCAGAGTACTTCAAGAAATGTAAACCCCTGATGTCCACAAARCATTTTTGCTCATTCTGAGGATTTGTGATAGCTTTAATGGCCTGAGATTGTGATGGCATGTGGTGGTTGGTGGTTTGAGACCCATGGCCAGCAGATTGTTGGTGGTTTCCCTCAGTGGGACTGACACCAAGCCAAGCGAGACCGCGGGACATGTTACGCTGTCTCTCTGCGTTGGCTGATCTGATTGTCACAAGTTTGTTGACAGCTTTTTGGAGCAGGTGCTGATGGAGTTTAAAGAATTTTGGCTTCCTTCACCAGCCTTTTTTCTCCTTCTTTCTTGTATTATACATCCCTCTTCTGTCAATCCTTGATTTTTTTGTAAGGATTTAACTTTTTATTGTTGCTTTTCCACTTGCTGTTTTGTATTTCTTRTCCATTTATCTCCTCCAAATATAATAAATTTTGTCGTTGAACTTACTTATGGAATAATTACACAAGAAAAACAGAACAAAAACATTTTGATCAAACTCAAGCTTTTTGTAGCAGTGATGATGCTGTAAGGTAAACCAGTATTTCCCTGAGTTCTCAAGGGAGTTTTCAAAATGTTCGCACTGGTTTAGGTGGAATTTTGAACACGTTCAAAACTTTTCAAAGCAATTTGTCATTTAAAATAGTTTGTGGTTTTTATGGGCTTCTGTTTAGTTTCATAGAAACGTAAGACATTGGGAGGGTTTGATGTTATAGAGACCTAAAAGAGAACTAAGTGAAATGTAATGAAGGCACCTTTTGACTAAATTGCAACCAAACAAATTTGCACACCATTCGCAGGGATTTTTCAACTTTTTTGCAGTTACGTATGCACTTAAACTTATCTTAAGTACAATACAGTGCCGTTTAAATTAGCATTTTCTTTCGATTTGTGCCCAGTTTGTCACCAATAGTAACAGWTCAGTGAGAGACAAGATTTAAAGCTGTTGTTAAATATTGTGATTGTGGTGGCACGATCTACCAAGAATGCAGAAACACGTTGGAATAATACCAGAAAAGTCTGCGTGTGTGATAATTAAATAAGGTTTAATTATGAGCGACAAACAAACAGAACTGAATCAGGAAGTTCTGCATGCTTGCGACTGAACTCGTCAGCAGACCACAGCCAGTAATATAACAYCATGTTAACATCATATKACGTGCTTATAACCAATCACAGATCACCCCATGTACTCTCCAGCCTATCACAGGGCTCCCAGCTCAAAGAGTGTCTTATCAAACAAGAGAGGTCAGTCCATTGCGGAGTCCTGTTGTCTGGACAAACAGACTACGAGAGCGAAATGAGCTATCAGAAAGATACGAGTGATGGACAGTGTCAAGGTGAAACAGATAGAAATAATTAGTCCATGACAGTGATATTAATAATGGCTATCATGAATTCGCTTCTTTCTTTCCGTTTTGATCAGCCAATCTAAACAGAAAGGTTGAGGCATAATTACTTACMTCCAGTTGTGAAACACTCATATGGGAGGTGATGGCACCTCTCTATTCAATGCACCTCATTGAAAAACGGTGTACAGCTCCACATTGTTGTTTGCTGCCAGGGTCACTGCTCTGTCAGTCGCTTCATGCAAATTTGTCACAAAGAAATTGCCAAAAACAGACTCCTCTGTGCACAATACCGTAATTGTGCTACCTATCTCCAAGAGTTCTTTGCCATTTGACTAGTTTTATAGGTTTTGTTAGAACAGTTGTAAAGATGACTGTATTTCCTAACAGCCTAAGCCAGCTGCTCCTTCAACCTATCCATCGTGCTAGTACAGCAGACACTTCTGGAAGTAAAGCAGTAGAAGCTGTTTTTTTTGCATACTTAACGCATACTCCTGCGACGAAAAAGTTATCGGGGCTCAAAATGAAACTAATTTCGTCACACACGAATGTCAAGGAGATCMGTTTTTTTCCCATCTCACAGAGTAGACAGTGTATCAATCATGTATTCAACTATAAATTATGCTCCTTGATAGTTTTTTAGAGATTGATAGGTGAAAATATTTTAAGTTAAAACAGACAAAAATAGGTTTATTGTTAAAACAGAACTTTTTATTTTGAGAAAGTGTTTGTCCAACGTATAGTTCTTGTTGCAGTCCAGATTGGAGGTTCTGAACAGCAGTAATCTAAAGRCGTCTTGAAGTTGTAGGTGAATGGATGAGTAAAAAAAATTGTATCAAAAGCTGGTAAAACATTATGCAGTTCGCCCACATAATTATTTCTAAAATAAATATCAGGCTCTTCAGCAAAATACATTATTTTAAATACATTTTACGTGTTGCAGTGTTTCAAAGAGATCACATGTGTTTTTGACTGTCAGCTAGAAGTCACTGAGACGTCTGTCACATCCACACTGATGTGACACCTCACCCCACCCTCCATTTCTGTCTCAGTTTCCGTCTGCCTCCATGGTTGCCGGGCTGCTCCGAGGCAACTTGTCTGTTCTCTGGAACCCAACACAGGGTGACACAGCATGGTGCAGGATGGGGTGACGACGGGGGCAAATGCGTCCTTTATCTGTCCTCGGTTTTGGGAACACACAGCAACCCTCTCCTCATCATCATCCTGCACCTCTTCCTCTTATTTGTACTCGGAGGGAGATGCTCCTGCGGTCGAGCTGTTGCTGGGCAGCCATCCAAACTAGACATCCTGATTAAAGGTTAGAGTTTTAAACTAAGATCATCCTATGATGAGAAATAACAGAATTAGAGTTGTTTTGCTTATAATAGCAAGATGTGTTAGCACTTGGTTGCGTATAACTCTCGGCTACTACTAGGGATGGGTACCTTTGACATTTGAATCAATTCGGTACCAATATCCGGTACCTGGGAATCGGTACCGGTACTTAACAGTACCAATTTTCGGTACTTTGTGTATGTGTTTTTTCAATAATAAACTTATATTTTTTTATTTAACATATTTCTCAATATATAAAATTAACAAATATCAAGACAACATCCAACTCTTTGTATTGTAACATCAGTTTGTAAGAAAAATACGTGTGACAAGCTAACAAGCTATCATTGCTACGCTGGTCCACAGGCATAGCGTAGCAACGCTAACACTGAAGCTAACAGTTAGCGAGTCTGTTTCAACGCCCCGACACACAGGCCGTCACGCAGAAACACCGATCGTCGCAGAGTCCCKTTATGTTAACAAGATGGAAAGCAAAAAAAGATTTTGCTCACCTGTTTATTGGTGCCTAGGACGTGCGTCGATACGGTGTCTCCAACGACCGGCCTAGTTAGCCGAAGCCTCAACACAGCCCCGCTGTCTAGTCSACCGTCAGCCGAACGTCGGGTGTCACCAAAACTGTAAGAAAAATACGTGTTTAATACGACTGAAGTCAAGATGAAAACACCATTGTTAAATAAAATGATTTGTGGAAGGAATAAACCATACAACACCAGAATTCTGGAACCGAGTGAGGTTTAATTGTCACCGGGCTGACAAGGAAAACCACACTGGCCAAAAGCYAGGAAGTGCATCGATTTATACATGATTCTTCAATGCCTGAGTTCACCCCCTACTGACYTACGGCTGAATCACAGGCATTCATCCAAAAATCTCAATCTGTTATAATAACGTTTCATTTATGTGTTGTTTATAATTCGGACATGTAACTAACTATATCAATTAACACATAATAGATCAAACATTATAAAAAGGAAACCCTAATAATCTAGTGTTGTGCTTGTAACATCAGTACTAGCCTGTAATAACTATAAATTTCTTCAAGTTGTTTCTTTAAGGTGAAAAGTCTTGAAAACAACAAGACTGTTTTGTCTTATTGCACAAATTAAAATCCAGCTCCACGTGTTTCTATTGATGTCATTTCCCCGCTAGAAAAATTGTGTGATTGAGGTCCATGGAAGGCAAATAAGTTTAATTTAAATCAAATAAGCAAAAGAGGATTGAGTTAAAATAAATAAAAGGTATTCAAGCTATGTTTTGAGCATCCAAAATGCGTCCAACACTTCAAGTTAGCTGCTTGTGCTCTTTCAGGTCAGACGTGTTCGGACTGTTGGGAAGTGCCTGTTGTTTTCCTCAGCTGGTCTCTGTTTAATGGAGGATGAAATAAAGAAAGTGGCGTTACTTTATTTTGAGCAAACTAACGTCGTATTCACAAGATAGTTAATCCACCAGATAATTCAGAGGCGATCTGTTTGGTGAGTTTTACTCCAGGAGCTGCGAGGCTTTCAAGCTATATTCAGACTGAACTCTGTTTACTGAACCAGCGGCTGCTGACGTCATTACGCTCTTGCGCAATGCTGCGTTCAGGACAAGCATGGAAAACTCACCATTATTACGCCAAACCGGTCGCAATGATGCGTTTAGGTACCGAAACATGGTTCCGTTTGATGTTACGTGAATAGATACTCGGTAGCACTGACAGAATTCGGTCTTTACATCAAAAAGTATCGAATTCGGTACACATCCCTAGCTACTACCACAACAAAYTTTCCCTCAGTATCTGTAAACATGGCTAAGCTAGAGCCCTTTTTTTCAGTTATAAATCTACATTTCAAATCCATCCAGTCGTTTATGAAATATTTTGCTAACAAACAAGGTTGACTCATAACAGTGAATGCAATGGTTGTAGGCAGGTCTTAGGTAGTTTTTTTTTTGGAAAAGGCCACAGCTCTAGTGCTGTTTGTTATTTGTTTTCCCTACAAAATTTTTGTACACGGACCGTGAGCAGAGATTGTGAAAACAACACAACAACAAAAGCTTCTGAAGCTGGAACATCGCTACCCACCTCCTCTATCGAAGCTGGTGCAATTTATTCTCTGTCTTCCTCTGGTTTCATAAAATAATTGCGGTCAGTTTATGAAAAAAGGGGGAAAAAACAACTTGCATTTGGAAAAAGTCCGTTGAAGCTTGGTGAACCTGAAGATCGTCACGCTGTCCTGAGGGTGTTCTGAGGTGTCACCAAGCTACAAAAGGCAGACACCCCTCTATCTAAATGCCTGGTTGTAGACAAAGATGTTACACAAGTTCAGAATATTGGTTGTATATGACTCAAAGCTAAAGACACTACATTGTATGTTGGTGTAGAACTGACTGAGTTAGAACTGTTTTTGTCTAATTTAGTAATCTAAGTTTGAAAGTTTTTGAAAAAGATCACTATAGTTGATGCTGGTACGCATATTTGTAGCCTCACTGTGACATGTGGTAAACTTATGGGAAGGCGACATATCTGGAAAAGTACACATAATTGAAATTCACCCTAATAAAAAAGAATATCCAACTAATATATTAGATTATATCAGCATGATGGTAAAAAAAATACTTTTTTCCCATTATACACATTTTATTGCGTAAATATCTATAAAAATATATTTAAAATGACCTGCCAGGATTTACTCAAACCCAAACCCATAGCATCCACATAATTCCCTTTTAAAATGATTTTCCAGTCTTTTCACGGTGAAAGAATTCCTCAGTAATAAAAGTAACAAGCCTCCGGGCAGTATTTTGAACCATCCAGTGCGAACTTGTTGATTGATGAATCTCCATGTGATGCTTTTGGGCGACTTCTATGCAGAGAAGTTTTGCCACCTGTCTCAACATTTAAATGCAGCTGTCGCCTTGAGGGCACAACCACCAGCACCTGGTCCTGCCTGCTTTCATATTAAATCTACTTACACGCATTAAACCATGTTGGAAATTAATGTTAAAAGAAAAAATTTCAAAGTCCGAAAGCCCAAACCACAATTCCCACGGTTTTTCCTCTCAAACAGGATATTGCTCTTCTCTAAAGCTGCAGCTCCTGACCCGCGGTCAGATCAGACTGAGTGGAAGTAAATGAGCTGATTCTGTGTTCCAAGTTTCCCAATTAACATTTCTTTCCAAGCATGGATAAACGCTGTGGAAAAAAAGATAAAGGTTTGTGTTTGAGACTTGTTGAAGACTCCAAATTGCAAGAAAAAAAAGGCTAATTTTCTTGATGAAAGCTTTTATTCGTGTTTGCGACCAGGGAGCCATGATTTGTGCATCCAATTTTTGAAAATCTCAAATGAAATGGATATCAGTATATAAATTATGTTAAAAAAAAAAACAAGAAAAGGAGCTTGTGTTTACATTTGCATTTATTCCGTAACTTTAAAGAAAATTTAAGAACAAATAGTGGAAAAATTTTATTAGCTTTTTTTGTTTTTCTGAGAAATATTTTATGAAGTAATTGGTTTAYAATATCCCACTCCTTGGACTTGATGTATTTACCACTGACGTTTGTTGCATGGAGGTGTGTGTTGGCCTGAGGGTGTGTGTGGGCGCTGAAGAGGGGAGTCTGTCATTGTGAATTATTGATGAGGAAGAGGGGGTGTTGGCCAAGTTTGAAAGGGAGGAAGCAGAGAGACCTCAGAGGAGAGACAATGTCAGATTTGCTGGCTGGACCCCCAAGTTGAACCACAGACACAGACAACAAACCACCACTGTCTTCATATTCACATTATTCCCATAAATCAGTCTTGATAAAAAGGTTTTTCCCACTTCACTTTACTGAAGAACAACCTTTGAGTAGATCATAAAAATTTTAAATCTTAAAGATTTGTCTCATACAGTAAGGCAGTCTTACTTGAATTTTTAACAGAAATGTTGTAAAGCTCTCCAATAAACTTACTATGGCTCCATTTTCTACCGCTTATCTGAGAAACTCAGACATTCTTCTTTCCAGGGACATTCTCCAGTTACTACTGGGGGATCCCAATGCTTTCCCAGACCAAGGAGAATATTTAATCCCTCCAGGGCCGGGGTCTCTTCCCAGTGGGACGTACCTAGAAAACCTCCAGTGGGAGGCACCCAGGAGGCATACTAATCAGATGCCCAAAACCACCTCAGCTGACTCCTTTTTGAAGGAACARTAGCTCTACTTTGAGCTCAAACCCCAACACCCCTGGATGATGGAGCTCCTTACACTAACACAAAGACTGAGCCAGACCATCCTACAAAGGAATGCCATTTTGGCTGCTTGAATCCAGGATTACGTCCTTTCAGTCATGGTCCAAACCGCATGATCACAGGTGARGGTTGGAATGGAGACAAGCCAATAAATCGACCAAAGCAATGTCCTCATAGCTAAAGACAAGGCCCCGATCAGTCCATCCATGTCCTGTTCCATCCTACCATCAACCGTGAACAAGACGCTCAAACCCCCTGACCCAAGGGGCAATCGATTTCCCACTTTTCATCCTTGATAGAGAGGAACACTGGTTTGAGAGTAGAGTAAAATAGGCTATTTTTGTGAAGAAAACTGCCCATCATTAAACAGAGGTGAAGACCTCCATGTCCGGTTGTTATTGCAACTATGACTCAGCACCCTGAGAGCAGCAATAGGTGATAATCAGGGCCCCAAYRATACTCAGGTGATCTGCACATGATCCTCCMTGATGATCAATGCACTAATGATCTATTGCTAGGCTGATGGTCCTCCTTTGAATGTGAACCAACAGCTTTGTTGGTCCTCGTTAAACCTGCTTGTTCACCATGTGGAGGCACAGCTTATAAAGCTGAGTTCACCTGAAACAACTCAGACTGATGACATCTCAATTGGAGGAGGGACGAAACGGTTCATTAAAGAACCCGTTCAGAGAAACTACTTAATTGTTTTTGCATCTAACTTAAAGAAGAAGGCTTCTATCCCTGTCTGGTATGGTATGGTATGGTATGGTATGGTATGGTATGGTATGGTATGGTATGGTATGGTATGGTATGGTAT
>NW_013952951.1:76587-87317 GCF_001266775.1 Austrofundulus limnaeus
CCATACCATACCATACCATACCATACCATACCATACCATACCGGTCACTTTACACTAATCTCTGAACCACCCCAGTTCTCGCCGAAGGTCATGATGCGAACAGAACCACATCATCTGCGTAAAGCAGAGACAAGACTCCAAGGTTCCAAAACCAGACACCCTTTGTTCTTCGACTGTGCAGAAAGATCCTGTCCTTGAATACCACAAACAGGATCAGAGACCAGGGCAGGTCCCTTGTCTCTAATCTCTTGTCTCAAATCTATCTTCAAAGTGTCATTTTTAAAAAGTGAGGGGGCTCTTGGCCTGTTTGGCTAAAGCAGGTTTTACCCCTGACAAAATCAGCCTGATGAATTGACCAGTCTGTTTTACATTTTRTTTTTCATAGTTTGTATCTTTTCTCTATATACTGTATTTTTACATGCTGCGTTAGCCTCAGTCTTAAGCTAATAATTGGATAAATATAGTTGATGAAATATTTGCCAAAAAGTACCAAAATGTCTTTAAATCCAGAGAGTATATTTTATTAAAAATACTGTTCTGTTTGATGACTAACAATGTTAAGCAAGATTTGTCTGGCCTTGGATTTAATTTCCTGTTGGCCTTACTCCTAATGAAGAGGAAGAATCTGTGGATTAGGTCAGCCTCTGACCTCCTTCTTCCTCATCTCTTGCTCCTTTTTTGCCCCCCATATGACCCATTTGGCCTTTTTTTTTCCCCCTGGCAGAAACACAAAGGTCAAACTGTATGTCGATGGGTAAAAAGTGTTGTCTTGGTTTTGTTGGACCTTTCCAGGAGCTCAATAGGGACTTGTTTGTTTAACCTCTAGGTGACTTTCTTTAAAGATAACGAAGTGTACTGTTGAGCTGATGGTCTAGGATATAAATTTGCTGAGGTGCCAAATCATCAGTGCTGCATCCTGTAAAATCTTAATGAGTTTGGAGATCAATAGTTTGCTGCTCAGATATTTTACATGACAGGCTGAGTGAGTAAGTGGGCAAAAGTCATTTCTGGAGATTGACACAGGCAAAAAAAAACTTTCAAAAAGCTTGAAATGAAGTCAGAAAATTGTCTCTTGTTTTTTTTTTTTTTCTTGTGGGTTTACTGTCTTCCTGTTTGTAGAACTTTTACTCTCTCTGTGTCTCTTTCTCTTGTTTTAAATCCTTGTTTTTGGCACCAGAACTCCCTCAGACGGTCATTTCACACCACAAGACGCAATGTGTTCTGCCTCCTTTCAGTCCCAAATGCTACATAAAAGAACAAATCTGAAGTCATCATCCCCTGGCTCCACTGCAGTCCAAGAGCTGAACAAATCTTAAAAACAGCTGAGTAAAGGAGGACGTTTGACCACTAATCTGCAAATAAATCAATGGTTAAATTTATTTTTAGGTTATTACTGCCTGTTTATCCTTTCTTCTTTTTTTAAGTCTCCCACGCTGCCTTTAGTCATATTCACTAACTTGACCACAGACGATAACACGACTCATGACTAATGAGTCAGTTTGTTGGGAGATTATCTCTCTTAACTCTTTTTTCTCATTTTTCACACAGGGTGAAGCAGACGGTTCAACTTTTCTGGTTGAATAATCGGTGAAAACCGTTTTTAAACTCGGGTAAGTTAAAACCTTTATATGAGACGGCACAAACACGGATTCTGTGCATTTATATGATCAAAACTGGAATTTAATTCTTCATAAGAGGCTTTACTTGCATCATAAATTTATCTTTTGGTCTGCCTCGAAAAGGTTTTTAGTTTTTAATTTAAATTTGAAGATCTTTACTTTTTTTTTAATTCGTTGACATGTTTTCTTCTGCACCTGGCAAAAATGCACAGATTTAATTTTCCTTTTTTTCTAAAGCTAATGTGATTTTGAAGAAGTAAACACAGGAGAGGACTAACGAGTCACATAAAGAGACATAAAAAGACAAAAAAGACACTTAAGGGGCTACGATAGAATGGATCAAAATGGAGACAAAAGGATGCATAAAGAAATGTAAAAAGACAAAAGAACCCATAAGGAAACATAATAAGAAAGAATGGAGATATAAGTAGATGGACGGAAAGCACATATAATGAAGCAAAGACATAAAGGACATAGAAAGACCAAAAGAGGAATAAGAAAACAAAAAAAGATATGAGGAGAGTAAGATAAAATGAATCCTTAAAGAGACAAAAAGAGGTATAAGAAGACAGAAAAGACCAAAAAGACAAGAAAAAAAGGTTACATAAAGGGATATAAAAAGAYAAAAAAGGRCACTTAAAGGACTAAGATAGAATGGACCAAAGAGGTGAGAAAAAGATGGCTAAAAATATGTAAAAAGGACAAAATAGTGCATGAAGATCCAAAAAGACAGAAAAAACCCATAAGGAAACTTGAAAAGACATAAAAAGGCTAAATGAACAWAAGTAGACAAAGACAAAAAGGACACAAAATGAGGCAAAGACTAAAAGGGTAGATACTACAAATATAGTTTCATATTTTAAAGATTGAAAAGTTAAAAAAAGTTGTCCTAATGTTCTAATGTCTGAATGAATGATGAAAGAGCTAAATGWTTCAAAAGTCTGAAACAGCTGAAAATCTACTGAAATAGATACATCCAAAAAAATACGTACAGARGGAACGATAAACAGGAAAACAACGATGACTCAGCACGCATCATTATAATAATAATAATAATTATTATTATTATTATTACTGAGCATCAACAGCTTTCACATTGTTATTCAGTGTCTAAAGTGGAAAAAACAAAAACAAACAAGCCTGACCCACCGCTCCACACTGCCGTCTGACATTTCACACCCACTTTTCCCATGACTCACAGGGCCCTGTGGGGCTCCTGTAAAGCGGCTGCACTCAGCCAGATGATGAGCTCGAATGTTCGTGGACGAGGACAGCGGGGGACTCGTCCTCAACAGTAGGGAGCAAGGGTTGGGGATATTTTTTAACAAGTGTAAATGCAGTTAAGTTGAAATGGATCCAGTAAAGATATGTTTGAGATACATGAGAAGAAGGGATGCCCAAACTTTTCCCAGAGAGGACTAAAATGAAAATCTGTTCAAGGACTACTGTCCAAATGCACTAAGAACTACTTTACATTGTTTTCCCCATATGCAACCCATATCTATATATTTTTTTAAATTTGTATTATTATTATTAGTTATGACCCACTGTATGTCATTCTCGTAAGTGGTACTAAATCTGAAATATATTTGACTTTTTTTAAAGCAGCTATAGTTTGTGCGTTCATGTCRTATTTCATTCACATTTACTGAAGAAGGGAAAAATCAAATAAAATCAATCAGAAAAATCAAAACAAATCAATCCAGATTTTGATGTTGAYACCAATGTCATGCTGTTTTTGCTTGATTCTTTGCATATCTTCTAAGAAGTCCAGTGACAGCTGTGATGTCCTRGACGACTGAGACTCTACAGTAATACTAACATTAATGTTAGGTCATATGATGGATCACTACTTGGGYTTGCCTCTACTTTCAGTCCGTTGCTTCTGTTTCAGAAGTGCAGTTTTGTGACGGAGTAGCAGCAAAATCAAACATGGATCAGACAATGAAGAAACAAGTACATCAGCTTAGCTAATTTAGCTGGCTCAGATTACACAACTTCAGAATTGATGCTAACATGTTTAGCATCCAGATTTACTTCCRTAAACACAGTATGCATGATCAAACTGGAGTCTGATGGTGTTTGCAGTTATATTACAATGTGAACAACCACAGAAAAAAAATCTGATATGAGCATTAACACCTACAGTGTAGCCTAAGATCATATTTGTATTGTAACCATTTTGGTCCAACCTTTGAAATAATGTCAAGTGCACACCATGAAGCATGATCCCTTAATGTGTTCACGCTCAAGCTGAGTGTTTGTAAAGACGCTCAGCTACTACCACTGCAGCTTTTAGCTCAGCATCTGTAAAACTGGCTGAAGTATGACCATTTTTGTGTTGGATAATGTTGATTAGTGTGGCAACTATGTTGCATTGGGTTGACTTGGATGCTGTTGGCATCCAATGATTATTTTMTGAAAGTTTCAATATTATTAGATATTTATAACACACAAAATACAGGCAGAAACATTCTCAACCACATACTGCCTTTCAGCAGGGAGGTCCAAACAAATCTTTATCACCAGTACTGGCACTGGGTTCAGTAATGACCAAGAGCCAAAGCAGGGATCGACTATTGGGTTTAAATATTAGCGTTTGTGTTGGATCTAGTGACCTATTTCTGGTTACATAACATGATCAAAGTCAGCTCTCTGATGCTTCCATCGTTTACTGACCACCGCTTTGACCCCGAGGTGTCGAATAAAAATGTGACGTTATYGCTCGCCTGAGAAAAGTATTTTTACGTGAAAAACACCAGGTCACCTTTTAAAAAAAACAGCTTAATTCACTTTAATACAAAAATGTTTATTTAGTCTTTCAGTATTCAGTTGGCAACAATTTAAAGACGACTAAGAAAGAAGAAATTATGACTAATCTTTCCCGCCTCCATCAAGTCCTCCTGTCGGTACTTTCATCAACAGATCAAACATGGAGGAAGTGGCCTCCATGGTACAACTTTGATTCTTACACTAAAATTTGATGGGAACGTTGACAATTAAATTATAGAAGGAATATGTCGAATAATGGTAATTGAAAGTTAAATGTGACAAATTAGAGCTAAAGATATTTGACAAATTGAAAATTAAAAYCAATCATCATAAAGTCATGAAAACCAGTCAAAAGATAAAAAAAATTAAAAACAGAGTATTTTTTCTCATATGTCTCACATGTCCTTTTAAATAAAAAAATTTGAAGCAAAATTTGAGAAAGGATGCCAACTATCGTGTGCGTTAGACTACATAATCTGCCAAAGTGTCTAAAAACAGGTCGATGTCATGAAAGAGTCGTCTGAGATCGAAAACTCTCAACAATATTGATATATGGATACATGTTCATGCTCAGATTTGTCGATTAAAATATGCAGATAAAAGTGTTTTTTATATAGAGAGAACGTTCCCACATTTCAGAATATTAAATACATCTGGAAGAATTTATTTTTAAACTGCACCATTTGATATAGTTCAGGATAATGTTTTTTATGTTTGATTTAATATCAATGAGTACACTTAGTGATTACTTTCTGGGAGTTTGATTAAAATCCATCAAAATGTTCATGTGATATTTTGATACAGATAGATGCGCAGACAAAAAGTCAGTTTTTCCTATTTATCGCCCACCACAAAAAGRCTGTTTTGCTCACTGTCATTCAGGACTGATATCAATTTGAGTGCTCCCATTTTCCAGTTTTTACTGCTCTTAATCTTTAGGAATCACCTCCCCCCTCCCTSCTCTTGTTTTAGGACTCTACACGTGCCTTTTGTGTCATGCTGGGTGTTCACCATTAATACACTTTATTCACACTTCACTGACACCACTTATTATGCTTTAATTCACCTCCTCACATCCTGCTGAGTCAATGATACCAGATCTGCTTATGTGCTGCTGCACTGGAGAGAGAGGCCCCTACATCGGGTTGATTTCAGGTCACTGACACATCCATTGTCCACCCCATATATCCTTAAAGCATCGTATTAGTGTTTCTATCATCATCTTCCGCAACTCACCAGATACAGTAGCAACACTGCGACATGTATTCATATTGTCATTATATTCATACACACTGCCTGGCCAAAAGAAAAAGTTGCCACATGGATTTAACAGAGCAAATAGGTACGGGCCTACTATTGGATAATTACTGCATGGGAAGTTATCTTTCAGCTGGCAACATGTTATTTAACCCCAACTGGTGCAATGAGTTGCTTCCCACTTCTTAAACAACCATGTTGAAAGACACATCCTGTGGTCGTGGAAAAGATTTACATCTTACACCTGTTTGAGAAGGGTCAAATCATTGGCTAATTGGAAAAAAGCTTGGGAGCWTAAAGATTGGACACTGGACCAATGGAAGAAGGTCATGTGGTCTGATGAGTCCAGATTTACCCTGCTCCAGAGTGATGGGGGCATCAGGGTAAGAAGAGAGAAATGATGCACCCATCGTGCCTAGTGTCTACTGTACTAGCCTGTGGGGTATGGTATGGTATGGTAAGGGTAAGAAGAGAGAAATGATGCACCCATCGTGCCTAGTGTCTACTGTACTAGCCTGTGGGGTCAGGTCTATAATGTGGGGTTGCTTCAGTTGGTCAGGTCTAGGTTCAGCAACAGTTTTATGCCCAAAGAATGAGGTCAGCTGACAACCTGAATATACTGAATGACCAGGTTATTCCATCAATGGATTGTTTCTTCCCTGATGGCACGGCCATATTTCAAGATGACAATGCCAGGATTCATGGGGCTCAGATTGTGAAAGAGTGGTTCAGGGAGCATGAGACATCATTTTTACACATGGATTGGCTCCACAGAGTCCATTGAGAGTCTTTGGGATGTGCTGGAGAAGGTCAGACTCTACCATCATCAATGYAAGATCTTGGTGAAAAATTAATGCAACACTGGATGGAAATAAATCTGGTGACGTTGCAGAAGCTTATAAAAACAATGCCACAGAGAATGAGTGCTGTAATCAAAGCTAAAGGTGGTCCAATGAAATATTAGTTTGTGACCCCTTTTTTGGTGGCCACTTTTTTTGGCCAGGCAGTGTGTATTCATATACTGAATATTMATGTTCACTTAGTTAACTTGAATGATTTTGCATTCATTTCCTGTTTTTTTTTTTCATCTAATTGCCAGCATACTCTCAGCAATTTTAACTTTTTCCTGTGTCAAAACATTCAGCTCATTCAGGAGATTGATGTTAATACTTTTAGGAATTTTTATTGGTTGGTGTCATTAGAGTGGATGACAGTATGATTTTTCATTTTAGCTACTTTTAGCGTTCACTTTTTGCTTTGCTAGTTTTAGGTTTTAGCCACTGTTGCAAAGTTTAGTTTTAGCTATTGTTTTGATTATTTTAGCTTTTTGCTGCTACGCGCTACATTTCACTTTTAGTTACTTTTTAGCTGGCTTTAGTAATTTCTTTACTAATTATAGTTTTTAGTTACTATGTTTCTCATCTTACTTTGTTAACTACTGTTGTGCTAATTTTAGCTTTAAGCTTCTATAAAGCTAATTTGCGCTTTTAACATTTTTTTTCCCTTCAATTTACCATAGCTATTATTTGGTGGATGTATCTCATAACCACTATTTTACTGTCTTTAGCTTTTAGCTGTAGTTTTTGTCATTTTAGCTTTTAGCTATTGTATGCTAAATTTAACTTTTATCTACTGTCGTGTTAGTCTTTGTTTTGTATAAATGTTCTTTTTATGCTAACTTTCAAACACATTTTTGAAGCAACAGTAGAAGTGTTATGACAATTAATAGTACTTTACTTTTGGAAGTTTTTCAGTACTTGTACCAGGTTTGAAAAATAAAGGGGTATTAGTGCATCCCTAGAAAACAGCAAAGGTTTACATAAGTAAAAGTACAAATCCTTATTTGATTAGTTTGTGAACTCAACACTTTGTTGTGGTTTAGTTAGTTCCTCAATAACCTGAGAGCTGAAAACCGTCTCTAACATTTGGGACCATGTTGGTCCAAGCTGCCTCTGCAGAGCTTCTCAGACCCACACAGAGGATTAAGGCCGGGCCGGCCTGCTGGAACAGGCTGCCAGAGATCCTCCCTCCTAAATGAATGCTGACATTCAGATGTGAGCGGCGCTCCACGGAGGCGTGATGGGTGACCCAGATCAGTGTGAGGCGCAGACAGGGAGGGAAGTGAGGCTGGATTAGGACCTGGGCCTKGGCGGGGGGAGAATCTATGATGGTGGACGGTTCATCCTGAAAGCATTAGAAGGCCCCCACCCCCCCAAAATAAATAAAGTAAAATAAAACTAAATAAAAGCGACATAGAGGAACAATAGGGTTTTTTTGCACCTTTGGCTTGACACCACACCTTCTATATACAACCACTACTGCTTTATTTATTAAGCACTTTAAAACAATCACAGGTGCAGCTAAGTGCAAAGAACATTTAGACACAAAAACAGAATATCTATAACAAAGCGTGCTGGTAGCTTCAATTTAAGACATCGATTCAGAGACTTAATGAGATCTGGCAATCTTTTCTGACTTCCTGCGTTTAATAGAGCTCTAAATCTATAGATCACATGCTTCTAGTTTATTAGTTTTAAATGTTATTCTTGTCCTAAGAAGTGTCAACTTYTGCAGAAAAATCGGTAAATCAAAATTTCTCAGAGCAGTTTGATGATGTTTTGTTTAATCTTAAGCTTTGTTTTTTTTTCCAAAACTAGCTAAAAGGGAGCAACTAGAAACAGCAGTGCCATCTCCCATTAGCAGCAGGATGATGAGGTCTGCCTGGAGAGCAAGGTTTTAAGAGGGGCAGACCCCAAACAGAGACAGGAAAAAATAAACAGTTTGACATAAATTCAGCATTAAAAGTTAGAGAAGTTAAGCGAATAAGACAGGATAAAGGTCAGGATTCAGAAGAGGGATTTTGTTTACAAGTTCATCTCATATTAAGTGGATTMATTTAAACCAAAAGTTGCRGAAACATGACTTCAATTAAAAAAAATAATAATTTTAGATCATAGTAGTTGAGTCATGAAATTTATGAAGTCCCAAAGTCTTTTTGATCTTGTTTTGAGACTGATTTACTAAACAAGAAATAAGAAAAAACTGAGTCAAATCAAGTATTTCAACAATCTTACCATGTAAAATTTTCTTACTCCATTGGCAGAAAATTTGACTTAATTTGAGTCAAATTTTCAGACTAACAAGACAAATAATCTTACACATTCTGAAAACAAGATGATTATTCTTATGCAATCAGTTCTTGTTTAGTAAATCAGTCTCAAAACAAGATCAAAAATACTTTTTGGCTGATATAAGAGTTTAAAACTTGGTTAGGTGGACAGACGGCTCAGACTGAAAAGCATAAAACTTTCAACACATAGTTGATCAGATTTAAATGTTATTTTCTGCCTAATAAAATAGCAGCATGGCCGTAAAMGTAATCTTAGACTAGATGTGAGACTCGTGCATGTTTTCTGTCATTAAAACAATGAAATAGCAGCTTTTGGCTGCGAGTAGAAAATGATACAGCAGCTGAAAAGCAGGTCAGTGCTCGTCCAGAGCCAGCAGCGGCACAGTCGAGCCGCCGCACCAGTTTTCTTCCTTGGCAACAGCCGGAGTCAGACCTGCGACTGAGCTCAGGACCCTCAGGTCTCAGACAGTTTGATCTGTGAGCGTCAGTGGGTCTTTCTCCTCCTGTGACCCTCTTGTTACAGCAGCCTTTCTCCTCCTCCCCAGTGAGCGCTGCAGGGCTGCCTGACAGAGAACCAGGAAGACGCCGACGCATGCTCCTGCTGAGACCARTGGCCTTAGAATAAAAGTAGCTGCAGCTGCTTCATAATAATGAGGACTATTTATTTTCTCCCGATAATCTTGTTTAAAAATCAACGTCTGGTATTTGCCTCAAAACAAAAAGAGCTTTTATTAGCATGATTAAAATGTAGATACTCGATCAGCGTGGAGCTGCAAAGAACGATCTGGGTGTTTGTCATTTCCTGCACAGATTTGTGTGACATTCTTATTTCCTGAAAGGTGCAAGCCTATTAAACTCATCTGCTGTTGCCACGGTAACTTCCCTGTTATCTTTGCTGGGTGGATTTGAAGGGTGTGTTCAACGCATCTTTGATCTGCTGAGCTTTTTTCTGTAGATTATCTCATATTTGAAGATTCTGGGCTGTTTTTTACATTTCAGATTGCCTTTTTGTTGCAGATTTTGTGTTTGGTGATATTGGTTAATGTGGAAATATGTTTTAAATATGTGAAATATTGAATTATTATGAAGAGGATACAGATATTCTGTCAGTTTCTGCCTTCTGTATCAGCACGTGGATACTGAGACAAAGACTCAAACCGGCTGGAAGAAACCGTTTGGCAACTGGCTCCCTCTGGTGGCTGATTTTTAAATATATATATACAGTATATAAATATATATATACACATACTGTATATTAGGGTTGGGCAATATTGGCAAAAAATTAATCACGATTAAATGTGGTATTTAGCCAATAACGATTAATTTGATGATTAATCCCCTGGAGTCCCCAGACATCCTTATGTCCTGATCACATGACCAAGTTAGTGGGAAGGATTTGCTCTTCGTAAAAACCTGTTCCAAATTGTGTCAAAATTACAGACTTCAGGTTGTATATCAAATTTTAAATTGTGCTAATAGATAAATAAAGCGGACTGACTGGGGAAATATCCAGTCAGTCTGCCTGTTGGCATTAATCGTATTAATCATCAAATGCCAAAAAATAATCGATTAATGTTTTTCTGACGATTAATTGCACACGATACGATTATGCCCAATTTCACAAGTATCTTATGGTATTTTATTTTCCACCTTTTGCATCAGCTCAAACAGGTGACCTGTTCCCCTTCCCGGCTTCCCAGCATGGCAGACGAGAGGCAGCCAGATGGGCACTGGGCTTCCAACGGCCAGGAGAACAGTGAGAACGGCTACTCTGCCTACAGCTCGGCCTACAGGGAGAATGGATACCATGGAGGCGCAGCTGCACACCCCGGATCCACAGGTAGGCTGAGTTGATAGAGAATGCAAAAGCATGTGTGTGCTAGAGCAGTGACATTGATCCGAACACACACACACACACACACACACACACACACACACACACACACACACAC
>NW_013952951.1:87544-89783 GCF_001266775.1 Austrofundulus limnaeus
ACCCGGTACTTATCAGGTACATACCTGTTGTTAGAATAATAATAGTAATATTATTTATTCATTTAATTTAAAAACAAGACAAATTCACATACAACAAAAATACAAATCAAATAAAATGAAAGGTAGCTGAAAGAAGAAAAAATCTTATAATATCTGCCCTTTATGTACCAGAAAACCCTAACCCACCAAAGTATCAGGTCTGTACTTGGTACTTACCAGGTACAATTCATATACGTACCCTATAGGTATCAGGCAAGTATCATGTACATACAATAATTACAAGGTACCTACCTGAAAGTACAGAGTAGATACCAGGAAAATACTCAGAAAGTACATAATAACTATCAAATGTGTACACAGTAATAACAGGTACTTACCTGGTGAGTAGGCAAGGAACCTACCCTGTAAACTGTAGGTTTCAGGACTGTACCCAGTAAGGTACCAGGTACTTATCTGGTACATACCAGGTAGGGATGCAAGTTATCGATTAATGAATTAATCTAAAGTTGATTCATCTTATTGAACAACTAACGATTAACTGATAGCAGACATTTTCTTAAAAACCTACATTTTCTCTTATATCAAGAGGGTATTTCCGTAACATGAAGGGATATTTTTTTATAATAGGCTGAATTTCAAAAAAGAAGCATATCATTATATACAAACACACATTATTAACATTTTATTGTGCCAGTTGTATTAAACTGACTGAATAAACAGAAAAATGTGGATTTGCCACAAATKATTAAACTTGGATATATTTATAAAATATAGCAAAGTGGAGATTTATGTTTTGTAAAAAAAAAAAAGGAGAAGAAGAAAATGATAAAATATGTGAAACGGTTAGTCTACCATGATGCTTGGTTCTGTTGGACCAGMCAGCCTGGTTCTGGAGCAGATGGATGGGCTGCGTGGTTCTCTCACAGAGTCACAATTAAGCAAAAAACTAAACATACTGAACTGCACCCTAATTATAAAGTTCAGACATGCTGAATATCACAAATAGTACAAATTTAATTACTTTCTCTCATTATCTCTTCATCGCCACTGAACTTCATTCATTTTTATGTCTTTTTACTTTCTTTGTCCTGTAGATTTTTTGCTGCTTGACAAATAACTCTGGGCCTCAATCAGATAAAAGATCAAGGGTGGGGGTTATATTTATTTCTTCTAGAGAGAAGGAGGTAACTGACGGCAGATGGCAGTGTTTTTYCCATCAGGATATCTGCTGTTTCCAGCGTCAAGTTGAACAGTCACTTATAAATATAAATAGGTAGTATAAACTATTTGTCAGAACTCCAGTTTTACTTAGCCTGTCAACCATGTACCTGATGAAGTACCAGGTAAGTCTCTGATCTATACCAGGTGTGTACCTGGTAAAGTATCAGGTCTGTACCCAGTACAAATGTACCAGGCTGTGTTAAGTACTGCTACCCAAAGTTCTGTGTGCCATGTCCTTCCTCCCATCCACGTCCTGTCTACCAAGTGTCTGTCTTTCTCTCTCTCCCTTCGCAGTGGATGACTCGGCCAATTTGCCTCCCTCCCCTCCCCCCTCTCCATCCGCTGGGCAGATTGGGCCCGTGGCGCAAGGTACACACACTTTAAAAAGAGCAAAAACCAACTAGGCCGGATGAATGATGGTGAACGTGGCACAAAGCAAACCATCACTGACTTTACCGAGTGTTCCTCCTGGTCCTCTCATGTTCATTGATTTRTTTATTCATCCTGATCAGTTTATCACCTAGATAAAGCATGTGCCACACTACCCAGTCCTGCTCACAATTTTACTTTTCTATATTGATCATTTTATCAGTCAGCGGTAGATATCAGGACTGTGAACCACTTTTCCTTCAATCAATAGTCAATAAGTTGCCACTGGAGCCCTTTCACTCCATGCTTTGTCATCTTGACACATCCTTTGTTGTTGTTTCTTTGCTCATTTTGTGGATTAAATTTCTCCATTATCTTGAGAATTGACTTAAACTCTTTTGTTTTGCCTGTAGCATGCAATCACAAAAGATTRCATGTTAAAAGAGGGTCCATATAGCGTTGTGTTTATTTTGAAAGCTCATTTGCGGCTAACTAGCTAGCCTGTCCTGTTTGTGCTGGTGCAGATTCYCTGTCTTTCCAGATATGGTAATCTCAGCGTGAAGAGATCTGGGCTAGTTGGTTTGCAGCAATCAAATTTTAAACAGATGAATACAAATGAGATTGTACAATTTTTTGTGTTTTTTTTAAT
>NW_013952951.1:89898-107368 GCF_001266775.1 Austrofundulus limnaeus
TAATAATACAGCTGTAGTTTGAAGTCTTTCTCAGATGTAATTCTCAAAAGTAATTTCAGTTGTGGTCAGAAAGTTTTATACACTCATCATGGGTGTGAATGTTAGACATATTGGGGGCTTTTAATGATTTATTGCAACACTTGTTTCCTGGGTGAAAAGACTATACCACAAACMGATGCAATGGTTTTTAATTTAGACRTGGGCAAAATTATACAYATAGACTTAAATATAATCACTCCAACTAATATTTGCTAAAATGTCTTTTAGTAAGATGCTCCAGAACTACAGACTTTTATATCCATCAACAAGTTTTTGACATAATTCTTATCTTATATTTGACCATTTCTCTTGACAGAATTGGTAGTTTAATTTGGTTGGTCTTCTTGCTTTTAGATATATATTTTTTATATTTTTCTTCTTATCGTATAAAAATTTATTTGTTTTGTTTTAATGAAATGAATAAAGGAATTGATATATAATCATAATCCACAAATGTTAAATAGGGTTCAGATCAGGACTATAAGAGAGCCGTTCARGATTCCTAATGTTAACCTGCTTAATCAGAGAAACCAGTTTTGATCATTGTCCTGTTGGAACCCAATTGAGTCTAAGTTTCAAACTGAAGTTGAAGAATATAGAGGGGATACTTCTTTATTATTCCTTTTTTATTATATCACAGCATGAAGCTTTCACCACCTTGCTAAGCTTTTATATTGTTTTAAAGACTCATTGTAGCTGGAATTATCATTCCATTCTGGGGAAAACATATGATTCAAGTATATAATTAAAAGCCCCCAATTAATTCCCTCTTTTTATGTTTAGACGAGGCTCGAGRGTGTCTGTTTGCATCCCATGCATCTCCATAAGTGTCATATATACCCATATCATTCAGCTTTGTTCTCCATGTTTCATCYATCTGTCTCCCTTCCCGTCCCCAAAAAAGYGAAACTAGAGGTTGTCAGTCAGCAGCAGCCTGAGGATGAGGCTCCAGAGCAGCTCAGCAGTTATCATGAAGACGGAGACATGCACTTAGAACAGACAGATTGTTTAAGAGAGCCCCAGGCTTTGGGCATCCACAAAGTCCAGACGCCTGAGGCCATCAATGGAGGAAGTCATCAAGGTGTGTGTGTGGTTCTGTATACAGCTGGAGTGGGAAAATGGCCACTTTTTTTTCTTTATGAGTGTGTGTGGTTGTCCGTTACCAATCATGCATGAACCTCTTGGGCTCTGTATTGAGTACAACTACTCTCTTCTCTTGGTTTATAAATTGACATGACGCCACCTGTAAAACAAGCCAGTACCTTGTTAAATGAGTGATCATGGCAAGTGACACTCCTCCTAGCTGCAGAAACTGCCTGAGCTTTTTTCTCCAACAAATTTTATTGAGATTTCCATTACCAACGCTGAGCCTTTATAGCAGATTTTGTTAAGCATCTTCTTAAAAATAGTTAAATATCAATTTTGACATGTGTTATCATGAGAAGTTAAAGGACAGAATACAGTTTTGTTTTGTTTTTCCATTCCTAAAACCTAAACAGATTCTGGAGAAGTGCAAGCAATGGCTAAAGGCTTGTAGCTCCTCATAACAGCTGAATACAACAGTTATAGACAGGAACTACCAAATTTTTGTGTGTACAAAGGTAAGCACAAGTAGATTTACCATGTACTGATTTTCATAATTTTATATGTTGTGTTGTATTAGTATCAAATAGATAAAATGAAAGGTAATATTTAAATAATGCAGTTATGTGTAGATCTACGTTGCAACTTTGGGTTACATAAGTTTAGTCTTTGATATTAAACAGTTAACAATGAACGGATTTTGCTTATTTAATTGGTTGTGTTATGTGAAATGTACACTCTTAGTACATACTAAATTTAAGTGAGTTCTAACAATGGATTGCTCACTAAACAAGTAGTTCAGTAACTGCAGTTTAAGTTTCTAAGTATCTGTTGTAAGTCTTACGCAAGCACAAGTTTATTGCACTGTTTTGTTCTTCCTCTGGCTTCAGAAGACTTGGGCTTTAACTTRAGTTTCTCCATGATTTCTTTAAAATAACTTCGCTGAACTGATGTATGACTCAGTATCAAACTTCTTTACCTCATTGGTGGCTGATTATTCAAAAATGTCTCCCCAGATATCTCTGGTGATTCACAACGTCCACTATTAAAGCTGTCTAGGTTGTCRGAGGTTGCTTTACCCGAGGTAACATGACTATGTAGGAGGAGCAAAATTACCTTTGGCGTCATGTCAATTCTAATGCAGCTCAAGCTTCACTGCTGCTTTGTTGCTCTCAACTTTGTAAGCTTTTGCTTCAATACCAAAAGTTCTCATCTGCAAATGGCGTAACAGCATTTTGATTTTGAGCTATATTTCATGCAATACACAACCATTTGCTTTTTACAAGCACATAATCAACCATATTATGGTTGATCATTTTTGCACTTTAGTGTTGCCAGCTACATTGCAAATGCAAGTACCACTGTCTAAAAATGTCATTGTAGATCTAAATGTTGGCAGAATTACTGTTTTGTACATTTTATGTGGCTTTTGCTGAAATATTTTGGTTTAGCTTGGGTTTTGTATGATTASTTCACAATGTAGCGCTAAATGTATAAGTCTGTTGTAAATCATTTGCTTTATGTTTCAGTGTTTCCATYTTGTCTCAAAATAAAGAATAAAAATGTTTTCCTATTGTTGCTTAGAATTGGTCGTTAAAATTCCCATTTATTGGACACTTATTATCAAACTATTAAGGATTGCATTATTTGAAACTCAAAAACAATCAACAGGTTTTCCACAATTGCCACCTCAACTGTTTTGCAATAGAAATTCAACAGGTGTACTGTACCATTATTTTTTGTCATCTAATATCATGCAACTCATTCCTTCATTCCAGTTCTGCACGCTGCCTTAGATGTTCTGACCTCCCCTTGTGCTGTTGTGGCCTGCCACAAAATACACTGTGCTGTGTGTTTTGCTTGATGGAGAGTTACMGTATCTGTGTGCAGAAAACCTCGGCTGTATGGGCTTAGCTTTGGTGGATGCTGCAAGCAAAGCTTTTAGCTAATGACTCATTTGTATAGTAACCTTCAAACTCACAGCTGGACCAGAAGAGAGCGAGGCGTCCTCTGAGTCCGYGAGGAAAGAAGAGGAAAGTCACCTGACACTGTTATATGAGAGACCAAAAGCCGAAGAACTTGCCTTGGATGAATCCCCATTTGCCCCTGTGAAAGAGAGGGATCTCACTGAAGCTGCTTCATTTGAGCAAGCTGATGAAAAAGCTATTGAAAGCTCCAAGCTTTTGGAGTCAACTGTAATGGAACATGAGGAAATTTTACAGACAGAGGACAAACCAAGTCTTAACACTGAAGAAAACTTGGAAATATCGTTACCAAACAAATCAGATGCCCCTATCAACGAAAGCAAYGAAAAAGCAGAGTTGATAGGAGAGTTGATTCAAGAAATAGGTAAGGATGACCAAGACAGTAGTGTTCAGAACGTTGACTCAAGTCAAGAAACACTGAAAGCTACATTTGAWACACCAGTAGACCAATGCTCCGGGTCAAAAACTTACTTTGAAACAACTTCACAAAGTCAAGAAGAGGAGTTGACGCAGAGCTATTATGAACTCAGTTTGAAATCAGAGACAAAGTCAAGCGGGGAACATGAATGTACTGTGGAAAAACTTGAACAGGAAGGGGAAGAGGTCGGGATAAATCTTTGTAAAATGTCATTAGAGCAAAGTTTGTCCCTGGAYGTTCCTGGTGGATCTTCAGCGGTACATACCGTAAAGGCAGACGAGTCAAGACCATTTTCACAAAGCTTGTATCCAATTGGCGGTAGTGTTGATAAATCAGAATTTCCTCCCTCAGCTCTASTTGTCGAGAGTTGCACACCAAAGTTTCCCCCAACAGTCTCCATTACCCCAACATCTGCTACATCAAATGAAGATATCCCAACAAAACCAAAAGCATTATCTGATGAGCACAGCTCTAGCTTTGAACAATCAGAAAACCTTTCTGAGATGTTAGACTTGGCTGGAGTTCTACCTTGCCCATCATTAATGAGGAAGGAGATGGATTACACAAGACGAAAGTCAGTCCCCGCCAATGTGTCAGGTCTTGTAGGGAGTTCATTGGACAAGTTTGCCATGGCAGATCAAATATCAAAAGTGGTGGCAGGGGAACAKCAGCTGGAGGAACTTGGTTACTGTGTGTTTAGTGAGTGTTCAGCACCAATGCCTTCTCCTGCTGATCTACCCAGTCCTGGGTACACTTTGCAACASTGTTTCCCCTCTCTGGACAGTGAAATAGAGGGAGATCTTGGAGTCTTGGATGTTAAAGATATTCAAAAACAAACACAGCCAAGTGATAAGAMAGAAACTGTCACAAAGATTTCTCAAAAACCAGATTCACCTGTTAAGACGAGCCTGATTCTTGAAAAAGCTGTGACAAGTGGGATAAAACCAGATCGCCTACGTATCCCAATGACAACTTCGAAAGACAGACTCACTGAGTTGCGTCTAGAGACAGGCCTGCCTGGGGACATAAAAATCCAAGCAATCCCTGAGGTCGACATTGAAAAAGACCCCTCWAGAGAAGCTTCTCCCATCCCACCCGACAACTCATTTACTTTCACTCCAGCAGAAATTGGAAGCGAAGTGTCTCTCACTCCCATCACCCCTAAGTCCCCAACCGAAGTTTCCCCAGCTGAAGTTCATYCAGAAAATGAAGTCTCTGAAGGAAGGGAAGTGAAAGAAGATGTAACAGAGATGACCTCTTATTCAGAGGGTGTTGATCAGAAGCCTGAGTTAGACAAAGAGACAATTAAACCCGACCACGAAGTTCTGGAAGAAACAGACAATCAAAAAGACATGAACAACATAGGCAAGCCTTCAACATCCTCTCAAGTGTTACACTGTAGCATGGAGGAGAAYAAAGATTCTAAAATTCAAAGTGAGCATTCGAAACCAGCAAGATCAGAAGGACTGGAAATGCAGGAGACCTCAGACACTAATCAGAATTCGGGKATAGACAAAAGATTTCAGCCACAAGAGCTGACTCTGACAGAAGATTTTCCAAGACCACATTTATGTTCTCCAATCATTATCATACCTCAAACACAAGTAGACGAAGAAGTTGAGGAAGAGGATGACATTGAGATAGCCGAAGAACCTCAAGAGATAATGGTAGAATTGAYTGAGCCTCAGCACCACCAGATGGATAAATCAGAAGAGAGACCAATTAAAGAACTTGGATCTGAGGATCCAAAAAAAGACCAAGTGAGGCTGATGGTAGGTGATCAGATGCTGGAAGATGATCCTGTGTCTGGAGCTGAAGAATGGAGTCATAGTGCCCTAAACAGTGACGAAGGGGAGCCTGCAACGGACAGTTCGCACTTGTCTCCATGTTCTGACCATGACTTACCACCGCAGTCAGAGGATGGAGGTGAAGCTGAAGACATGAAAGTGGATAAAAAAGAAGATGGTATAAAGATAGACAAGCTGAAGGATGAAGAGATAAAGGAAAATCAAACTAAGGGGAAGAAAGCAGAAGAAGCAGATTCTGGTGAAGTAGATGAAGGGAAGAAAAAGAAAACAATGGGAGAAGGGGATGCAACAAAAGAGGAAGAAACTGAGATTGGCGTGGAAGCAACAAGCCAGGCTGGCAACGATGAAACTACAATGGATGTGTCTATCCTTGAAACAGACAGTGGCTGGATGGACTCACAAGGTACCCAAAACCTATAAAACTGTCAATATGCATTACTTCTATACTTAGTTTTGTAATATCAAAAGAAAATTAGTACCAGAAATCTTATTTTTAATAAATGTGTCTTGGTTTAGGATAGCTCCTTGGTAGCATGGAGAATTGGTCTTCTCTTTTGCCCTCTCTGCTACAGATGAGGATAAAAGTATCATGACTGAGCAGATCAAAGCCCTCCCTCTTACCAAGAGTTCTACCAGAACGCTTGTAGTGGCAGACCGACTTGCTAAACGTGGCCTCACTAAAGGACGGGGCCGTCCCAGCACTGCTGATTGTAAAGTGTCCCGCAAAACACCCATCCACCATCCGCCAATAGAGGAGAAGATGAAAAAGAAAGGTTCCTATTCTGTGTTAAAGTTTTCAGACAGAAAACAAGTACTGTTGCAATGTGTAGTCAGAAAACTTTGATATTAATTGCAGATTTGTTGGTGTTTAAATGAGGTTTCCATGTTGGTATAATCCTGTCTCTCCCCTTTGCTAGTAGGCGTGCGGAGGGCTGACCAAAATAAGGTGTCAGCCCTCCAAAGTCGCTCTCCGTCTCGAAAAAGTGGGGCCAAAGTGGCGGCCAGACACCCTAAGCCTGCTCCACTACATGGCTCTGTTAGACGCAAGGCCCCAGGTGAACACTTGTCACCAGGTATCAGCGCCTTGAATAGAGAGAGAGATTTAAAAAAACACACAATCCAGTTTTCTTTGTAACTGATTTCATAATGATTAAAAATAAGTCCTTTTAGAAACAAAAGTGGGTTTTGAAATCCAATTTGTCTATCTCTCTTTATTTTTGGCTCATTGAGGAATCAAGCAAATGCATTGTAGCTGGCAAACATCATGTCCTGCTGATCCATTGTTTAAAAGTTTAATTCAGCTGCTTCATTTCTTTTGKTGAAAAGTGGAGGACTCACTTGTGCTTCGCTTCACATTTGTGCTTTATTCTGCTCAGTGCTGCTTTTGTTTGTTTTTGGTATTTAATGACTCGGGTATCTTTTTTTATTTCTAATACTGGTCGCATGTTGCAGGTTGTGTGTTCTGTAAACACTTTAAATCTATAGCAATCAACTAAACCCAATAAAACAAGTGCTAAATGCCATTTTTTTCTTTGCTGTGTTGCTCTCTGTTCATAACATGAGTGCACTTTGTGTGCATGCATATCTTTCTAGCCGATGGCACCTCCTGCTGGTTTATATGTAACATGTCTGTTTGCCTCACAGGTGTAGAGCACCACCACCCCCTCAGTGTGGCGCAGCAGTCCAGAGAGAGACCTACTGTAAGTAATATCACATACACATAAAGTGGTTGCGATTACTATTAGTACAAGCATTAAATATTATTTTATTTTATTAAAGTACAAATTCACATTTTTTTGGAGGGAACAATATGTCAAAGTGCACAAACTAAATGAAGTGTTTAGGGGATTTTTATTTCAAAGTTGTTGTAGGTGTTCTTTATGTCAGAAATCACTGAATGTAAAAAGCACACCAGTGTCATTGTTTACACCGGGGATCTTTGTATGTCTATGCAGGATAAAATGTATAACATATTTGTGTGTATATACACACAGTTATATATATGAAATTTTAGAAATTGCTTTATCTTCATTTAAATGATCAGGTAGATTTTGTTTAGTGGGAAAGATGGTAACAAAGAAGTATTTTTTCTGGTGTGAAGGTTTCAAATCTCCAGTTTTGAGATCTGCCACCTTTGTTTATGTCAGGGTTGAGAATTATTGGGACAAAAATGGCTCAGAATTTCTTTTTTTAATTTTGTTTTTAAATTTAGTAACACTTATATTCTGCACTAGACTACATTAGGTACCATACATTTTGAATTGATCGTGATCTTGCATTATAACTCATTAATAATGCAGCTTCTACATGTTTAAAGTTGTTTTTTCTTTTCTCTCTTACTGTATAGTTACGTAGCAGTGTACTGTACTTTATCCAAAATTTTTAAATCAAAATTCTTAATCAGTAAATGAAAATAAGTGCGCTTTCCCATTTATTTTTAATGCTAAATTAAATCAAAATGTAATTTTAAACCATTTAAAATAAATATATATTTAAAATATCCATTTTAGGTTTCATAATAATAAATAAAACTAGAAGTTTTGAAGGAATGCATATCTCTTTTTGCCACAATTTGAAGCCATTTTGTGTTTGCAATGGTGGATTACCTCTAGCTCACTTCTTCACTCTGATTTTATTCTGATTTGACACTGAAAGTGTTTTATTTGGCTTCTGACTGATAAAAGCAGCCAGTATACTTTAAATTAAGCATGACACAAATCCAAAAGAACAGGTTCAGATGTTAAGTTCATAAAATGGCAAGTTTGTTTTAAATAAGTGTGCAAGAAACAGACCTAAATAAATTTCTTATTAGGAAGGAAGTGCTCTTTTTTTAGGCCAGAACACTTTTTTCCTCCTGGAATAAAGTGTTTTCTGTGCTTATTCTTTCATTAAACCCAAACGACCATATATATATATATATATTCCTTCACTCCTTTGCATGATCATATTAACACTGAATTTTGCCTGCCTCTGCTTCTGTATTTTTTTTTTGTGCCGTCTGCTATAACTTTGTTTTGCATGCCCACCTTCTGTCTTTGTGTCAGTCGCGACAGAGAAAACATGTGAGTATGAACTTTGTCAGCATTCATAAAACGTTTCCTCTCATCTGTTTGTTTCTCCATGAAATACTTCCTTTCTATTTGTTATTTTTTTCACCTCTTCCATCCATCCRCCTTGCACGTCATCTGTACGCCTCTGTCCCCTCCATCGATCACCCCCAGAGCCCCACGAGGGCTGTTCTGTTAAAGATGGCAATGCAGCGCGGCGGGGGCTCCCCCCGCCCAGGCTCTGCCTGCATACTTAAACGGAGCCCCCTCGTGGAAGCAGAGCTTTGCGAGGCCCGCTCTTCCTCCGCATGCTCCTACCCGCCCCCTTTGCCAAACAAATTGGCAGGGAAGGTAAATTAAAGAGGAAAAGAAAAAGGGACGGTGTTGTCTAACTTGTCGTAGCGGAGCTGACTGTGTCTGTGGCGTTTGTTTGATTCAGGAGAGAGTGTACCGCAGCCCTGAGAAGAGGTCATCCCTCCCCAGGCCAGCCAAGTCTCTGACTCGCCACATCCCTGCTGCTGAACAAGAAGACAACAGCACCCCCTCCAGGCCAACCTGTAAGATTACACTCACTTCTCTGCCTTTAAGTTCTCCAGTGCAACTTTTTGTTTTTAATCTTTCCTGTTTTGCTATTTTTTCCCCCTCATTCCCTTTCAACCTTCGTATCCTTTTGCCTCCCGCCCCTCAAAGCGATCCGAACAGACTCCAGAGGGGACGGCAGGTCTGGAAGGGCCCCTAGTATGGCAGGTAGACCACCTAGTAGCTCCCGTTAGACCCATCACTCCTTCCTCATGAGCTGCCTTAACTTGTCCAAAACAACAAATGTGGGCTAAAGTCCTGCTGGTTCTTCCTCTGAGAACCCAGTGTTAAGCTGTGACCCATTCTGGCAAAATGCTGTTTTCATGTTCTCCATATCAAAGGCTAAAAAATGATACGTAGTTTGTTAAAACTTGGCAATTTATCGCCTGGTTTTAGCAACAAGATTTTTTTTTTACGAGTGCCAGTTTGAAAATGAGATTTTTGTTGATCTGCAGTGATAACATTTGGATGTCCAACATTTATGCTAAACATTAAATGAAGGGATTTCTCGGCAGTCAGCAGAGGAAAATTGTCAGTTTCAAAGGAAATTGTAAGAGCTATGAAACAACAAATTATTTGCAGACATACCTGTTAGAAAACTTTGATCTAAAGGTGGATTAGGAAGATTATATGCCATCTTAGAAACCGGACCCACGAGGCATCAAAAACCAGTATTTTGTAATGTTTTGCACTGCAGCTTGTGCTTATTCTGACTAATTTTGCCAGCCCAAGTCACATATCAACACCTTCCTAAAATGATCATCCAAGTCAGTGGCTTTCAAACATTTCAGCCTTCGACCCACAAAATAACTGCTGCAGAAACTTTTGTCTAAAGATAGTACTGCCTTACACATAGCTCTGTTTAAAAATGGGCATAATAACAATAAACAAACATAATAACTATGATACTGCTTTTATTCTTTTATGYTATTTTTTTTGCAACAATTAAAGTGAAAGTTCCATTAACATACTGTATTATTTGCATTGTAAATTGATGTCTGGAAATCATCTGGGGACCCTCACTTGATGTTTCAAGTCCAGACCACAACTTTGGGAACCACTGGTTTAAGTTATTTTAATTTAGTCAGGAATCCCCAAAAACTTATTTTAAATCTTTCAGTTAGAGTTGTGTTTCCTGAAAAACTTATTTTAGGAAGGTGTTTGTTTATAAGTGGCCCATCAAATCCATTTAGGAATGTAGTTTTGGTCAAATTAAGCTAAGCACATTTTCCGAATCCTGTWTTGTTTTACAGCTACATTTCAATAACAAATCACTCTGATAATCGCGGCTCCAGAGGTGTGGCCTTTTTTTATTCTGCTAATTATGATGACCCCTGGAGCACTTGTCTGAATCCTGTTTGTAGTAACGTGGAAATATTATTTTTTTYCMWTYCMRKWWYMWWWTRTRAGGTTTTCTTGWWGCCATTTTAAAAAAGGAAACCTTAAACCGTATTGAATATCGAGATTTCCCAGCTCGTATTGATGGCAGCTTTGCTAGCGAACAAGTAAGTTGGTGACAATTTAGGACTTTTCTGCTCAAAATGCTCAGAAAGGTGCCTCAAAGCATTGTTTAAGATTATATTTCAGTCTTTTTCTTCAAGGGATCCATAGATCAGGTATTTTTTTATATTCTGACAAAATACAATYATCACACATTTTTCCAACAATGCACCTGTTATGTCTCGACGCTACCTTCTGACCTAATCTTTGATGTGACRTGTCACATTCGTGTTCCAGTTAAGGCTCATTTGCAGGTTGAGCTTTAATAATTCACTCTGAAAGAAAGGGGCTTTGCAGTTAAACCTGCTGGTAATTGTCAAAGGCCACGAGGAGTCCAAAACACCAGGTGTGTTTATCATTCAGCACTCTGTGGGCTAAAATCCTACTGGATGTTTTTCTGGTAACTCAGCAACAAGCTGCCAGAGAGTCAATAAATGTAGCTGCCAGAGTGTGGGCTCTCACTGTTGTTTGATCTGGGTTGTTTGTTTTTTAAAACCTGAGCACATTTCGTTTCAACTGTACAGCGTATATTCTTTCATCGTTGTTTCATCATCATTATCAGACGTAGATGGAGTCCACACATTTGTACTCGGTCATGTTTGTTTTCAGACCTCCTCACCCTTCGTTCTCGGTGTCTTGTTTCCGTTTCAAAGGCACAGACTCAGCCCGTTCCCGGTCAGTTCGCAGCGGCGCCTCCACCCCGGGCTCAGCCGTGACGCCCGGCACGCCCCCCAGCTACTCCTGCCGCACCCCAGGCTCGCGCACTCCCGGCAGCCACACGCCCAAGTCCTTCAGCGTCCTCCAGGAGAAGAAGGTGGCGGTGATCCGAACCCCACCCAAGTCGCCATCCTCCGCCCAGCGSCAGCTGAAGGTCATCAACCAACCCCTGCCTGACCTGAAGAATGTCAAGTCCAAGATCGGGTCCACCTCCAACCTCAAACACCAGCCGAAAGGAGGACAGGTAACAGGAACATGCAGCTGGAGAGCGATTTAGGTATTCTGACAGGAAGTCTTTATCCATTGGTTGTAGTTACATCTGATAGTGGAGGGCTTTGTTGGACATTGACACCAGGTAGTTCTAGATTTTAGTTGGAATTGTTCTGAGAAARGCAGATTTTTTTGTGTTCCTGGAGTCTTTTCAGCATAATTTAGCTGGTGCGTCTAAATCATGTGTGTGATCAATCTGGGTKTAAAWACCAGCCTATCTTTAAGCCACCATKGTTCACAAATACACCAGTCGAGTCTGCAGCTATGTGTGCCTGTACTAATTAAGCAGTGCACATATACTGGGTGACACCAGTGGCACTGGTGAGACAAAAGCTGCAGTCACTGCCCCCAACATGTCTTACCTACTCACCAACTTGGGTCTGTGACTACCACCCATGCTGGCTCTAAGGCGTTAAGCTCTGRGTCACCTTTAAACCCTGCCCCCATGTGACCTCAGTTGGTAAAGAAATCACACCAAGGTGAGGAAAAGGTATCTCAGGTGCAGCTAGGAAGTGTACTTTTTAGTTTCAAGAATTGTCTTGAACTCCTGAGCAAACTTAGTCTCCCAGGGGTCTCAGTAGTGTGATTGAAATGGAGAGAAAAAAGTGTAAATTTTATGTATTTATTTGATCACATACTGGTCGACTTTTTAGAAGATATTTTCCAGAAATTCACAGCTATACCTGCTCCTGCCACATGAGGGCAGTAAATGACAAACTTGTGTTCCATTTTTAATGCAAATTATACTAAAATTATGTACTGTTTTTGATAAATTTAAATATATAATTTGACTTTGTAACAGCATAATTCATTATATACAGATATACTTTTTTYTCAGGCTTATCCAAAAAATGAACCCTTACTCTCATATTTTCCCTTTCAGAAGTAGAAATGTGATAAAATACTGACATATCTTTCTCAATATTTTCACTCTCAATCACTTTCTTAGCCGCCTCTGTGCTCCTGCTTTGTGTCTCTGTGCGTCTGCTTCCTCTGCTCTGTCTGCTGCCATCTGAGTCAGTCTGAATGAAGAACGGTGTCCCCCACACAGTCTCTCCTCCTCCCCTCTCCCTTCCTCTTCCCCAATATTTCTGCCTCGCCGAAGCCGGATCAACTGTACTGCTGACATGTTTCTAAATATAGCAAGATTTTAAAAAAAGGGAAGAAAAAGTACCAACCATCCATCCAAGAACATCCCTCATTTTTTTTTTATTGGCTCCAAGGAACGAAGCAGAATTGTTTTCCCCTGGGAGCCACTTTTTCGTCGTTTCTGCTCCAGCGTTCAGTATTTATAAAATAACCAGCAGTGACTCGCTGAGAGAACATAAAAAGACCTCACTTAACATCCTCTTCTACATTTTGTAGCAATTACCCCCCAAAACAGCTGCTTTTTAGTGTTTTCCCCAAAGCAGTCTTTTTATTGCAGAGATAAAAACAGTTGGCCGGGCTATTAGGGACGCAATTTTTAGATTAATTCTCCTCATATAAAGTCATGTCTGCCCCACATAAAAGTAAAAAATGAGTGTCATAAAAATGAGGATAAAATCCCTCCTCTTATCTTTGTCCTGTTAGATGTATGTCTGATAGACGTGATTTCCTAATTGTATTACAGATGTTCCTACCGTCCAGCAGAGAGGCACCTTTTTATTCATTTTTTGTGATGGATGAGAGGAGGGCCAGAGAACAAAGGCGATGATGAGGATGTCTACATGCATCTGTTAGCAAAATACCTCATGAACCAGTGAGGAATTTCTCATTCTCAAAAAGGAATAAAATAGATGTTCAAATACAACCTATTCAATTTTAGAGGCAGCGCAACTCAAATGGCCTCAACAGCCAGTTAACCCCTAATAAAACACACAACTGGCTATAGAACGGACAGTTTTACAAATACTGAGCTAAAGTTTAGTGTGGTAGAAGCTGAGAGTCGTCTCCAACACATACTTAACTGATGGCTCAAGATTTTTGTTTTCAGAACGTAATCATTAAATCTACAGCTGAGTAACATTTCAGGAGGCTGTCACAACTTAGCTCAGAAAACACACAAATGTCTACAACTCAGTCAGATATTCAGCTAAAGTTTTGTGTGGTCGGAGCTGAGAGTAACCCACAACTCATTTATTTTTCATAACTGCATCAWCTCAAGGATAAACTTAATTTAAACAGTCCTGTAACACCAGCAGGTTTTATGCAATTTTATCATGTAGGGTTTCCCCCAGAAAACTTGGCAAATTAGGTTTGTAATACAGGGGCCGGGGGTCATCTGTTGCTAAGCTAGGTCCATGTCATTTATCATTTTAAGTAGGGGTGTCGTATCTGTATCGGGTCCGATACCAGCATCAAGTACTCATACTCGTACTCGTAAAAGCCGGCCGATACTCTTAACCGATACCGCTTTTGTCTCCTCCTGTGCTGCGCTGCAGCACAAAGGGTAAACAACAATCCATACCAGGCGGKGGCGCTAACGCACTGACAAGTTATTTCCGACCGCACCYCCGAATAACAGAAGAAGAACGATGACGGTAAAAGAAGAAGTAACATGTCGGCAGTTTGGAGATATTTTAAGATCGGCACGGAGGACACCAAACAAGCAGACTGTCTGCTGTGCTCTGCTAACTGTCARGRGGAGGAGAGAAAGTTGGATGTTTTAACASCAGCAATTTGATTAAACRTTTGAGGACAAGACATGACAAAGAATTCAAAGAGTTTGCTGCTGCTAGCAGTAGACTTCATAAACAGCACTATGCTGCAGTTGTTGCAGTAACTTCAATGCTGTTTTTTTCTTTCTTGTAGAACAAACTAAGACATAAGCAGAATATGGAAGGAAGTTTGTTGTAAAAGCATTTTATTTTTCACTGTGGTTCTTCTGAGATTTTGTTTTAGTTGTTCCATTTAAGTTTGAACTGAAATTTACTGCACTTTATTACTATTAGTCATTTTTTTAAGTTTAAGACTGAAGCAGAGTAAACTTCTATAGATGTGCTGCTAAAATTTACGTTATAGGTAACATTTTAATTTAAATTTGGTAGTTGCATGTTGAGGAAAATGTAAAAAAATAACATTTTGTTTTTTAATGTATGCAACAGCATTTGTTTTGCAGTATTTGTATTGTTAATATATTCAGAGGGAGTGTGGCCTTATAAAAAAGAGCCTGTTTGAAATAAAATAAATGGTTTCAAAAGTTATGGTGTTTTATATATATACCAACTTATCTACTTGTCAGAGTTTGCACTACCTTTTTATTGTCAAACATAATAATTACCCAGCAATTTTTCTATGATAATTGCATTTCATTTTCATTGTTTAATATTCAACAAGTTGAACAGATAATCCACCCTAACCCCGCTACTTGGTATCGTATCGGTGAGTACCTAAACTGAAGTACTCGTACTTGTACTCAGTCTTGAAAAAACTGGTATCGGGACACCCCTACTTTTAAGGCAATCTCCGTTCCCTGTCTGAAAGTAACAGAACTTTCATCAGTGTGAGGGGGATTTGATGGGCAGGACGGGGGATTTTGTTGGGGCGCTTATCATGACAAGGGGGCAAGTAAAGCACGGTGGCTCGCTAGGCCCATAATACACTGGGGAAACACTGAATCACAAAATGCTATGCCTTTATTTACTTTATAAAGCATAAAAGAGATTTTCAAAACTTGTATTTGTTAAATATCATAAAAATATTAACTAAGTTACTTTAAAGTGCCTGTGACATGACATTTTTTAAATAAATATAAAAGCATTATTGGAAAGATAACATCAATCACATATTGCAAAAATAAATTCCCGCTGCTGATGTGAACAGTTATTGAGATATTTGCATTTGAAGTAACAGGAAGTGATGTCAAAAGGGAATGTCTGCATGGATTAGAGCAATGGTAAAATGGCTAAGGACACAGACTGTAGAATCTGATGTTTCTTTAGATTATTTTAAGTCACTATCAAAGAGAGATGAAGACAAGTCAGGTTTCAAATAATATAATTTCAATAAAGACTAGAGAGTTCTCTTTCTTAAATAGTTCCCCTTTGATGTCACTTCCTGTTTCACTTTGGGTGATCCAAGTACAAAAGAAAATATGCCATTTATGTGACCAAATGAGTAAAAATCACATTTTATGCAAGGTTTCTTATAAAAAAAATGTGCTTTCTTTGACTTTTTGTATTCGATGGATAGGAATGTCACAGGCACTTTAAGGTATACCAACAAAAACTATGCTTTTCAACACTTTCCGTAACTTAGGTCTTGTCTAAACTCCAGATAGTTTTATAAATACATATTTTTTTCCCTCTATTTAAAAATTATTACTTTCCACATCATTCTAAAAATTTAATTCTGAAATACCCACTCCAAAAACATTTGCTTTAACAACATAGCAAATACAGAGGGGAAAAAATACTGTTAGCTTGGCTAGATTTTTTTTAATAACAGTTTTCTTTCAATAAACCGTTTTAGCATCAATGTTTGGTAGAAACAGGGTCAGGGTAAAGTGATGCATGTAGGGAAAAAAATAACTGATAGAAACAGCTCCATTGTCATTTTGTTTCTAGGACACAGTGCTAAAATAAGCTTAAGCATGAAATAAGCTTTATAGAGTATCTACACCATAAACTACTGTGAAAACAGCAGGAAAGCATTTGGAGTAGTGCAAACGTTCTCCACACGCTTGTATAAACAAAGACGCAAGTAGCATTTTTTTCTTTGTTTCTTTATCGTTCCAATTGTATTTTAGGTTCAAATTTTAAGTGAGAAGCTGGACTTCAGTCATGTTGAAGCAAAGTGCGGCTCCAAGGATAATCTGAAGCACACGCCCAAAGGAGGCAATGTATGTAACTGTTTTCTCTTTCCTTTCTTTTCTATCGCTTTTAAGCTTTTAGCGCTCTGCCATGCTACTTTTATATGTCCATCTGTTTGTCTACCATCAAACTTGTTTCAATGAAACTGAAATCACTTCTAAGGCAGTGAAGAAGCACAGTCTTTCTTGGTTTTACTTCCACTTAAACAGGGTAAAAGATGTACAACTGGGACAGTGTTTTTTTTTTTTTTTGTAAATGGGTTAGTGGAGATCTTGTGTGCATTGAACTAACCAGTCCTCCTGTCCTCCCCAGGTCATGATCCCAAATGTTAAGCTGGACTTCAGCCACGTTCAGTCGAAATGTGGCTCCTTGGATAAAGTCCACTACACAGCAAGCGGGGGAAACGTAAGTGACTACCAGTGTTAGACGTTTATAACACTCACGGATGATGAATTTTGAAACATCTGCTATCTTTTATACGGTTCTTCTTCCCTGTAATGTTTGTAGCATCACTGCCTGCTCTCATGTTAACATCTCTCCAGGGAATAGTGGCTGAACATCAGTCAGCTCCTTCCTCCCTGTCCCTTATGTCTCATGGATGGCTCTCATTTCTCTGCTTCCCCCTTCGAAATGTTCTGTTTTTCTGGTACAAATGAATGTTTTGGCGCCTTATGCTTCCACTCTCAGATTCAAATCCAGACCAAGAAGATCGACTTGAGTCATATCACCGCCAAATGTAACTCCATGTCCAACATTCACCACAGACCAGGTAATGTACCATGCATTCGCTCCCTCAACAGCACAGCGTGTCGATTTGGTGGTCAAATGAAACGATGTATTAAACAAAATTAAGTTCGTTTATAAAACTCAAATTCACGACAAAAGTCATCTCACAGTGTCATATAGGAGGTAAAGCAAGTCTAAATCACATATCCAGATTCAAAGTGCCCAGTACCATGGTCACGGATTGAGGGTATTTACCAAAAGAATGAGATTTTAGATACAAGCAGTTGAAATGAGTTTTCTCTGCAGGGTAGCTGGACTCTCCCTTAGAGATAGAGTGATATGTTAGAAGATAGATACCCCCGAATGATACGTTAGAAGATAGATGCCCCTGAATGATACGTTAGAAGATAGATGCCCCTGAATGATATGTTAGAAGATAGATGCCCCCGAATGATACGTTAGAAGATAGATGCCCCCGAATGATACGTTAGAAGATAGATGCCCC
>NW_013952951.1:109780-119118 GCF_001266775.1 Austrofundulus limnaeus
ATACGTTAGAAGATAGATACCCCTGAATGATACGTTAGAAGACAGATGCCCCTGAATGATACGTTAGAAGACAGATGCCCCTGAATGATACGTTAGAAGATAGATGCCCCTGAATGATACGTTAGAAGATAGATGCCCCTGAATGCCTCCGTAGGGGGGTGTTTGGAGCATGTCCGACAGGGAGGAGACCCTGGGGAAGATTCAGGACACGCTGCAGAGACTATTGTCTTTCATCTGGCCTGGGAACGCCTTGGAGTCCTCCCAGAAGAGCTGGAAGAGCTGGCAGTGGAAATAAATATCTGGGCCTCCCTGCTCAAGCTGCTGCTCTGTGACCCGACTTCAGAATAAACAGAAGATTGACAGACGGACATTACGTAATACCAATCAGTAAAACATTTTTTATCTAAAGATAAAAAACAGCAGATTTTTTTGAATCTTCAGTGTAATCCTGCAACAGTGGAAAGTAATGAAAAGTCCTTAAAGTAAAGTAAAGTAAAGGAAAAAATGTCCAGCAGAACTAGAACCGAAAACAAGATTAGTAGCCATCTGCCTCCTTCAGCTGGGGGTAGAGTGGATAAGAAAGAGACCGAAGGGTTGGTYCAGGTGTAGTTTCAATGGGAAGAAAACCAATAGGATGCTTTATAACTGTTTGAAAAATGATTATTTATGCGTTCATGAATAACCTTTTATAAAAGCTTTAATAAATCCTTTATAAAGGAAGTGGTACCACTAACGCATCTGTGTCTGTGCTAAAATAAATGTTATGTGGAACTGAGAGCCTCTTTTCTACTTTGGAATAATCCAATTTCTGATGTCAAACATTCAGTATGTCCTTATGTGGGACTGTCACAGTGTCCTGTCCTCGCTCGGGGATTTGTTGCCCTGAGCATTGCCTGGAAGGAGTGCAGGCCTGCCAGCAATAACACCATAGGTTTGGTACTTTTCTTTCAATATTCTCTCACTCTTGTGTTCCCAGGGGGAGGCAATGTGCGGATTGAGAGCGTGAAGCTGGATTTCAAAGATAAGGCCATCCCCAAGGTCGGCTCCCTGGATAATGCCAGCCACACTCCTGGAGGAGGGAATGTCATGGTAAAAAAAAATAAAAAATAAAATATTTCCTAACTCTTCAATGTCCCTGCTAATTTCTTTCTTCTTGTTTCTGCTTCTTAGATTGAGAGCCATAAGCTGAGTTTCCGTGAAACGGCCAAAGCTCGCGTGGACCACGGGGCTGAAATTATCATCACCCACTCCCCTGGGATGGAGACGGGGGGCACCTCTCCTCACCTGTCCTCCTCTGGAAGCATCAACATGACGGAGTCGCCTCACCTGTCCACCCTGGCGCAGGATGTCACCGCCGCCCTKGCCAAGCAGGGCTTATGAGCGCCGGCGGACGCACACAAAAATTCCCCACGGTCGCTCCTKTTTTTTCCCGATCTTTGTCGCTCGCTCTGAAGCATCCGGTAGATTTTTTMTTTTCTTTTTCGTGAAAACCTACCCCGCACAAGTTCTGGACTGTGTCGTTCATCCAGCCCTTCAAAAAAACTGAACTCTGCAAAAAAAAATAAAAAATCACTTCCTCTTTTTGGGGAAAAAAAGGGAACCCCTCTTCATTYCTTCACTCAAATATGGACACTTTCTGTTGTATAGCTGATAGTCTCGCGTGGCTGTGATTGTCTAAGAAAGCGGTTACATGATTGTAAAATGATTCGTTTTTTTTTGTCTGTGGAAAGCATCGCCAGTCCACTTGAACTGATTTCATTATGTCCATTCATGGTACTGAATGCAAAATACTAGCTAATTAACGCTTGTCTTAAAATATACAACCGTACGAGAGACTTAAATTCGGGGGAAAAAAACGAATGACTGACAAATGGGCATGTTCTGCTAAAATGTGGCATTTTAAGTCAAATATGTTGGATTTTAATGTTAAAAACTGTTTTTTTTTTATATATATATACATGTTAATGTAGTGTTACAGTTTTGTACCTTTTCCTGTGGCTGCTTTGGCTTATTAGCATTTATAATAACCACTGCAGTTAGATAAAATGTTGAGCGCTAAACGGCTAGCTTTCCAATAGAGTTTCCTGTCTTTTTTATTTTCTTTTTTTCTATTTACTTCCTGCAAACAAACAAACCATTTTGTTTTGTCTTTAGCGCTGTAGCTTCAAGCTTAAGGTTACACAATGCTGTTATGCTGGCATGGCGAATAAAGGATTAAATTAGATCTATTTGCAGCCATCTTAAAACTTTAGCGTGAGTGGCCAAGATGCTATTTGTTGTCGACTCTTTAAAGGGAGGCTGTCGAAAGCCTTGCAACCCTTTTTTTGTATTGTTTTGCGAAGACTGGACTGTACATTGTATCTGAATAAGGGCCTAAAAGTTTGTTTGAGATAAGTGTGAAGCTTTATATGAAAACATTCCTGTTTAAAAAGAAAAGCTGTGTTGTGATTGACCAAGTGTGATCGTTTTGATCGTTTCCGGAAAACAAAAGTGAGGACGAATGGAAGTTATCACCTGCTGATAAAATTCATTAAAAAAAAAAGAAAAATAAAAGGAAATAATTTCTGCTCACCGTCGTGAAACCCCCCTTTGACCCTCTTTTTTTCCCCCACTTTTCCTCCTTGTCAGAAACCTCAACGATGTTTCTCTGTGCTTCTTTTACGGTCCCCGCTCCCACCCTCGACCCTCTATGCCTGTGTAAGTGTATTTAAAAAATAAATAAAAATAAAATAAATGTAGATATGTGTGCGCTATTTCCAGTGTTTGAGATGTACTGATTACAAATGCTCCGTAAGGGTGATGACAGAAAAAAAATAAAGAAATAAAAACTGGTTCATTCTAGTCTTTTTATTATTWTTATTAATAGACAGTTATGATCTGGTTGTCTTTTACNATATATATAGGACTTTGTCCTATTCACTTAAAGAAAATAAAAACACTTTAAAATGATTTTCTTCTTATAAGTGTAAAAAATCAAATCAAAGACAAAGAAAAAACAATAGAAAAGTTTTTTTTCACCAGGGTGACCTCTACTTTTTTTTACACATAAAAAAAAGTCAAATATAGAAAATGTTCTGTTAACACAACCTCTGTTTGCCAGATATGCATAAAGCTGTGTATGTTGTGGGAATGTCATCGCTGAGAAATCTCTTCAATGTCACAGGAAAGATGGTAACAACACCTGCTCAGTGGCAGACTGGGGAGGTGGTTTCTATTTAAAAACAAGAATCAGACAGACAATGAACAACTCAAGGACTACACTTCTCAGCTTCACTGGGAAATTTTACTTCAGGCTGTTGGAAGATAGGTTCTGACCAATTACGTATCTAACCTTGGGTACTGGAAGTACAGTGTGGCTTTCATCTTGGTCATGAAAGACTGAACCAGATATTTGTCCTTATGGGTTTACTAAGGGGGTCATGTGAGGTGAACTCCTTAGTTTATTTGTAATTTGTAAATCTAAGCCCCCTCTATATGGGCCTACCTGTAGATTATTTCCTTAGTTCATCCTTGGCCAAATGTGTCTCCATTTCAGGTTTCAACCATGTTTTCGTAACCATCTCCGAGGTGCTTCCAAGTAGGTAGAACTGAGTACTACACTCATGATTTTGACCTCAGACTTCTGCCCATAGATTGATTAAACCAAGGCAGAACTTGCAAACTCCTCCAGCAAACTCGTCGAGGTGAGAGGTGGTGATGAGCACATACAGCTTGAGCTAGATGGAGCAGTCTGAAATGAACAGATATCTCAGGAGGTTTCAGAAAAATTGGCCACCCATATGGTTACACATGCACATAAACAGTGCTGCAAAACAGACAAGCCTTGTGCTGATGATCTGCTCACAATCACACCCACAGAATGAGGGATGCACTCACATGGAGAGACACACACCTGAGCAGAACCAAACAGCATGAACCAAATAGAGTTCAGCTTGACAATGGAGACAGGGCTCTAGAGACTTATGGCAGGCAGTGTTCCCCAAAGCATTATTTTTTAAACTAAAATCTACTTTTGAAATTGCCAGTTTGAGGAGATCTACATATACAGTACACTCCTGATCAAAATCTTGAGACCAATAGAAAAAGTGCAAGAATTCGCATTTTCCAGTATTGGATCTTAAGAAGGTTCTAAGTCGAGCTTCACAATGTTAAAAGAAGAAATCAGAGCAAGAGACAAGAACTTTTGAGCAGGGAATTTTCTGAAAACTGCACTCATACATGATTTTTTCAGCTGATCAAAAGTTTAAGACCACAGCTCAAAAAACGCCGAAAACCCCCCAAAACAGAAATCAAAGTGTCAGAAAAAGGACTCAGTAATGAGTAGCTCCACCATTCTTGTTGATGACTTCAAACAATCATTTAGGCATGCTCGATGCCAGTGTTTCCAGGAGGCTAGTGGAACGTTGCTCCAAGTGTTGAAGATGGCTTCACGAAGGGCATCCACTGTCTGGAACTGATGTCCATTTTTGTAAACTTCCCTTGCCATCCATCTCCAAATGTTCTCAGTTGGGTTTAGATCCGGGGAACATGCAGGATGGTCCAAAAGAGTGATGTTATTCTCTTGGAAGAACTCCTTTGTCAGGCGGGCATTGTGAACTGCAGCATAACCCAATCATTACCACACAGACGAGGGCCCTCAGTCATGAGGGATGCCCGCTGCAACATCTCCACATAGCCAGCTGCWGTTTGACGCCCCTGCACAACCTGAAGCTCCATTGTTCCATTGAAGGAAAACACCCCAAATCATGATGGAGCCCCCACCACTGTGCCGTGTAGAAAACATCTCAGGTGGGATCTCCTTGTCRTGCCAGTAACGTTGGAAGCCATCAGGACCATCAAGGTTAAAATTTTTCTCATCAGAGAAGACAACTTTCTTCCACCTTTCARTGTMCCRTGTTTGGTGCACCCTTGCAAAGTCCAAACGGGCAATTTTGTGGCGTTGAAGAAGACGTGGCTTTTGAAGACGTTTTTTATTTCTGAAGCCCTTCTCTCACAGATGCCGTCTGATGGTTATTGGGCTGCAGTCAGCACCAGTAATGGCCTTAATTTGGGTAGAGGATCGTCCCGTGTCTTRACGGACAGCCAATCGGATCCTGCTGCTCAGAGCTGGTGAAATTTTTTTGGGTCTACCACTTGACTTTTTTGTTCCATAACCCTCAGAATCATTTAAAAAATGCAAAATGACTGTCTTACTGTGTCCAACTTCAGCAGCGATGGCACGTTGTGAGAGGACTTGCTTATGCAGCTCAACAATCCAACCACATTCAAAGTCAGTGAGATTTTTTACTTTTGCCATCAGGAGGTCTTGACAGTGTAAAGACTTGACAGAAAATGACATGGAATCCAGATTTTTGCACAGCTTTTGGCTTTTAAAGACTATGGTCTTAAACATGATTTTTTTCAGCTGATCAAAAGTTTGAGTGTAAATGCAGTTTTCAGAAAATTCCCTGGTCAAAAGTTCTTGTCTCTTGCACTGATTTCTTCTTTTGACATTGTGAAGCTCTACTTAGAACCTTCTTAAGATCCAATAGTGAAAAATGCAAATTCTTGCACTTATTTGACTGGTCTTAAGATTTTGATCAGGAGTGTATGTCTGTGTCTGTCGTGGGTCATATTAGGGTCATAATATAACAATTGCAACATTGTGTAGACATCGGGGGCAGTGCCACTGGATTGGCAGACTAAGGTGGTGTGTCCCATCTTCTAAAAAGGTGACCAGTGTGTGTGCTCCAATTACAGGGGCATCACTCTCTAGCCTCCCCAGTAAGGTCTTTTTGCGGGTACTGGATAAAAGAGTTCAATCATTTTGTAACTGATTAACTGACTGTTATATGCAGTATTTTGTTTTACACTTTCTGATCATTGCAAGTAAGGTTAAAACAGGCAAAAAGTTGGTGTGTGTCTTATCATGTGTTCTTTTTATCAGGTTTTAAGCAGGCAAAAAACCCAGCATGCAGGCAGCTTCAAAAATTGAAAACAAGGCTTTCACATAAATCAAAAGGCTGGCAGTGCAGCACAAAAACTCACTCGAAGTCACAGGAAACACGGAAGCAGGACACAGTCAGGGGAGGTTGAACAATGATCCAACAAAGACAGAAGACAAGGCTCAGAATATAAAGCAAACAAATTAAGGGACAATGGGAAACACCTGGGGAAACAAGAGGAGACAGATGAGCAAGGGCGGGGCTGCAGGGCAGAGAAACACAGGGAAACAGAAAAACACTAGAAAATGAAGACAAAAACACAGATCATGACACTTTTAGCCTAAACAAAAATGAGTTACGTTCTATGTCTGATGTAAAAGGTAACACCTCCAGGGGTGTAACCAGGAAGAGATGTACATTATAAGGTCAATTCATTATTATAGTAGAAAGAAGTTGTTAGTGTTTTGCAGAGTCTCTGCTCAGAGCAGGGCTGCTGTGTTTAGTTTTGGTTTTAGCTCAAAGCCTTACGCTGAGGCCTGCTGAGTGCTGTACTGTGAACCTGATTGGAGTCAGAAGATTGACAATAAAGTTTTTAAGAAGAAATCCACTTGGATTCCTGCATTTATTCAGACATGCCATTTTGAACAATTCTTTATTTCTACAGAACCTCAGATTCTGGAGGAACAATGTGGGTTCCATCCTGGCCGTGGAACACTGGACCAACTCTTTACCCTTACCAGGGTCCTCGAGGAGTCATGGGAGTTTCCTAATTCAGTCTACATGTGTTTTGTTGACGTGGAAAAGGCATTCATCCGTGTACCTTGAGGTACACTGTGGGGGGAGCTACAGGAGTATGAGATTGTGGGTCCAATGTTACGGGCCATTCGGTCCCTATACAAGCGATGCAAGAGTTTGGTTTGCATTGCCAATAGTAAGTCGGACCCCTTCTGAGTGGGAGCTGGACTCTGCCAGGGCTGCCCTAATACGTTAATTGGTAAAAAAGAAAATTTTTTACCCATAAAAAGAAATGTTAAAATTCAAAATTCTTTCATTTTTTCTTTTTAGAATTGCTGTTGTCCTTAACAGCAAAGGGTTTCCTGGATACGGGATAGGGGATTCCTCTCCTTGGGCTGCTACCTTATCGTGGTGGAGGGGTTTGAGTGTCCCAATGATCCTAGGGGCTATGTTGTCAGGGGCTCCACGCCCCCAGTAGGGTCACCCAAGGCAAGCATGTCCTAGGTGAAGGATCAGACAAAGTGCAGCCCAAATACCCCTATGATGAGTACCATAAATGGAGTCAGTGTTCCCTCGCCCCTGGGGCCCCGCTCTGGAGCCAGGCCTGGAGGTGGGGCACGTTGGCGAGTGTCTGGTGGCCGGGCTTTCGCCCATGGAGTCCAGTTGGGCACAGCCGGAAGAGGAGATGTGGGTCCCCATTCCTATGGGCTCACCAGCTATGGGAAGGGACATAGGGGTCGGGTGCATTGTGTGTTAGGCAGTGGTCAAAGGTGTGGACCTTGGCGGTCCGATCCTCGGCTACAGAAGCTGGCTCTAGGGAAGTGGAATGTCACTTATTTGGTGGGAAAGGAGCCTGAGCTGGTGTGTGAGGTTGAGAGGTTCCAACTAGATATAGTTGGACTCACCTTGACGCACCGCTCTGGAACCAGTCACCTCGAGAGGGGTTGGACACTCTTCTACTCTGGAGCTGCCCATGCTGAGAGGTGTCAAGCAGGAGTGGGCATACTTATTGCCCCCCCATCTCGGTGCCTGTACATTGGGGTTCACCCGGTGAACGAGAGGGTAGCCTCCTTCCGCCTGCGGGTGGGGGGATGGGTCCTGTTTATTGTTTGTGCCTATGCGCCTAACAGCAGTTCAAATTACCCACCCTTTCTGGAGTCCTTGGAGGGGGTGCAGGAGAGCGCTCCTAACGTGGACTCCCTCGTTCTGCTGGGGGATTTCAATGCTCATGAGGGTAATGACCGTGAGACCTGGAGAGGTATGGTTGGGAGGAACGGCCCCCCCGATCTGAACCAGCGGTGTTTTGTTATTGGAATTCTGTGCTCGTCATGGATTGTCCAAAACAAACACCATGTTCAAGCATAAGGGTGTCCATATGTGCTCTTGGCACCAGAACACCCTAGGCCGCAGTGCGATGATTGACTTCTTAGTCATTTCATCTGATCTGCGGCCGCATGTTTTGGACACTCAGGTGAAGAGAGGGGCGAAGTTGTCAACTGACCACTACCTGGTGGTGAGTTGGCTCTGGTGGTGGGGGAGGATGCCGGTCAGACCTGGCAGACCCAAACATATTGTGAGGGTCTGATGGGAACGTCTGTCAGAGTCTCCCGTCAGACGGAGCTTCAACTCACACCTCCAGGGAAACTTCGAACACATTCTGGGGGAGGTGGGGGACATTGAGTCCGAGTGGGCTATGTTCCATGCCTCCATTGTCGAGGCGGCTTACCTGAGCTGTGGCCATAAGGTTGTCGGTGCCTGTCGTGGCGGCAACCCTCAAACCCACTGGTGGAGACCAGCGGTGAGGGATGCTGTCAGGCTGAAGAATGAGTCCTATCGGGTGTTTTTGGCCTGTGGGACTCCGGAAGCAGTCGATAGGTATCGGCAGTCCAAGCGGATTGTGGCTCGGGTGGTCGCTGAGGCAAAAACCTGGGCGTGGGTGGAGTTCGGAGAGGCCATGGAAAACGACTTCCGTACGGCTTGGAGGAGATTCTGGTCCGCCATCCGGCATCTTGGGGGGGGAAGCGGTTTGCCACCAACACTACTTATGGTGGGGATGGTGCATTACTGACCTCAACTTGGGACATTGTGGGTCGGTGGGCGGAATACTTCGAGGACCTCCTCAATCCTACCAACACGTCTTCCCATGAGGAAGCAGAGCCTGGGGACCCTGGGTCAGACTCTCCAATCTCTGGTGCCGAGGTCACCGAGATGGTTAAAAAGCTCCTTGGTGGCAGTGCGCCGGGGTGAATGAGATTCGTCCGGAGTTCCTTAGGGCTCAGGATGTTGTGGGGTTGCATTGGTTGACGCGACTCTACAATATTGCGTGGAAATCAGGGGCAGTTCCCCTGGATTACCAGACCGGGGTGGTAGTCCCCTATTTAAAAAGGGGGACCGCAGAGTGTTTTCCAACTATAGGGGAATCATAATTCTGAGCCTCCCTGGTAAGGTCTATTCGGGGGTTCCGGAGAGGAGAGTCCATCGGATAGTCAAATCTCGGATTCAGGAAGAGCAATGTGGTTTTTGTCCTGGTCGTGGAACAGCGGACCAGCTCTAGACCCTTAGCAGGGTCTTGGAGGGTGCATGGGAGTTTGCCCAACCAGTCTACATGTGTTTTGTGGACTTGGTGTTATAGCTGTGAGGCAGGGTGAACCCAATTGCAGGCAGGCAGGCAGGCTAGAA
>NW_013952951.1:121392-129541 GCF_001266775.1 Austrofundulus limnaeus
GACAGGAGGAAGGAAACATGAACATGACAGAAACAAAACATAAAAACACTTAACACAGACAGAAATCATAACACTTGGAGAAGGCATTTGACCATGTCCCTCGGGGACTCCTGTGGTGTGTACTCCGGGAGTATGACGTACCAGGCCCATTGTTACGGGCTGTTAGGTACCTGTATGACCGGTGCCAGAGCTTGGTCCGCATTGCCAGTAGTAAGTCGGACTCGTTTCCGGTGAGAGTTGGACTCTGCCAAGGTTGCCCTTTGTCACCGATTCTGTTCATAAMTTTTATGGACAGAATTTCTAGGCGCAGCCAAGGTGTTGAGAGGATCCTTTTTGGTGACCTTAGGATCACATCTCTGCTTTTTGCTGATGATGTGGTCCTATTGGCCTCATTAGATCGTGGTCTCCTGCTCTCATTGAAGCGGTTCGCAGCTGAGTGTGAAGCAGCCGGGATGAGGATCAGTGCCTTCAAATCCGAGACCATGGTCTTGAGCCGGAAACCAGTAGTGTGCCGTCTCCAGGTCGGGGAGGAGGTCCTACCCCAAGCGGAGGAGTTTAAGTATCTCAGGGTCTTGTTCACGAATGAGGGAAGAATGGAGCTGGAGATCGACAGACGGATTGGTGCTGTGTCTGCAGTGATGCGGGCGCTGTACTGGTCTGTCGTGGTGAAGCGAGAGCTGAGCCAGAAGGCAAAGTTCTCGGTTTACCGGTCGGTGTACATTCCTAACCTCTTCTATGGTCAAGAACTTTCGGTAGTGACCAAAAGAATGAGATCGCTGATACAAGCGGCCGAAATGAGCTTCCTTCGCAGGGTGTCTAGGCTCTCACTTAGAGATAGGGTGAGAAGCTCGGTCATCCAGGAGGGACTCAGAGAAGAGCCGCTGCTCCTCCACGTGGAGAGGAGCCATTTGAGGTGATTCGGGCATCTGGTTAGGATGCCTCCTGGACACCTCCCTGGTGAGGTGTTCTGGCCATGTCCCACTGGGAGGAGACCCAGAGGAAGACCAAGGACATGCTGGAGGGACTATGTTTCTCGGCTGGTGTGGCAACGCCTTGGGATTTCCCCAGACGAGTTGGTCCAAGTGGCTGGGAAGTAGGAAGTCTGGGTCTCTCTGCTTAGGCTGCTGCCTCCGCAACCTGATCCTGGATAAGCGGCAGAAAATGGATGGACGGACGATTGTCTGGATGCATCAGCTAACCAAAACATTTAAAACTTGTTTCAGTAAAAGTTCTGGGACTCAGCTCCATAACACAGTACCTTCAGTAGTCTCCACATGGGCTGAAGTGCCAAAAGCACCACCCTTATTTGTCACTCACTGGCACATGGAAAGCAAACATCAAGCAGTCTGGAACAAGTGCGCCTTTTTAGATAAGCAGATCAGTGTTGTTGTTGAAGCCACAGTCTTTAAGGTTGGCAGAATTTAAACTGACATGATCAAAGATCAAAGCCATGATACATGTTTTGTAGATATTTTGGCATGTTTATCCCCCAGCAATTAGCCTTTTGTTTTGTTTTTTCTGTAAAACAAAAGTGAAGAAAAAAACATTTTGTATCACTGATTTATTTTAGATATTTCATGTTTCTGAATGTAATTTCCCAATAATAAGATTACTGTCAAGACGAATAAAAAAATGTATTTGAATAGTCAAACAGGCAACGAATACACCAACACACACAGCAGAAGCCTTTCTCTTTGTAGCTTGGCTGCCCCCTCCTCCCATCATCTCTTCTCCTCCTGCCAAATCATTCCCACCAAATCCGTTTTGATACGACATCACAGCGCCCCGCAAAGTGAAGATAATCCTTGACATTTTTATCATTCACCCTCTTTTTTATTTAGTCAGTGCCGTGCAAGCCTGTCTTGTTTGCTGATAAAATCTGCCAACCGATGCAAGCCTTAGCGGATCGCACATCAAAAGGTCGGTTTCCCCCCGGAGGGTGACAAAGTGTCAAAATAATGCTCCTCTGTGAGCTCTGGGTGGCAGCCCAGTTTAAAAACTTCATTTGGTGATCGGAGCCATTTACATGTTGCTCTTGGCACACTGAAATGTGTGGATTCCTTTGTATTCTTGTTTTATTAGGTGAAAAATAGAAAGTTAACAATACAACATGATTTAAATGTTTTGTGGTTCTGTACTGAAGAGTCAAATTATACTTTTGTTATTAAAAAACAACATAAGGCTAATGTTTGCTTTGCAAACAGATACATTTTCAAGTAATTACAGTAAATATCCATCTGTTTACCCCTTTAAAAGCAGTGGATACTTTTTCAGGCCTAGAATTGTCTTGCAAGATTGGTTTGTTTGACCAACAACAGGAAGCAACATATTTTTAAGTAACCAAAAATTGATCTAATAAATATTTTGACATTATTGATTAGCCATTCTTTCATGGTTGTAACTGATGCTCTTGTTACTTATAATGTTATCTGTGCTCACACACATGCCTGTCTATTCACTGAAGTAAGAACATGCTGAACTCTTTATTTCGTATGCTTTGTTTCACTTCTACAAATGTTGATCTGGCTTTAATACTTCTGGGTTTCTACGGTGTATTGAGATAAGACTTGTTTTCCTTTTGGCTTTTCCCTTCAGCAGGGGTCACCACAGCAAGCAAACTGGCCAAAAATTGTAGTCTAGGGATTAATACACCTACACTTCTTATAACAAACAGTTATAAGGGAATTCACAGGTTCTTCTGTTTAAGGAAACCAACAATCTCTCTGTGAAAACACGAGACCACACAAATAAGTCAGACTTTAGTCAGTGAATTCAAGTTGATCTGGCCATAAACAAGATCATTTATTTATAGAATCGAAATAAATCACTAATAAATAACTTATTGCGAACAATCAAATTTTGTTGAGAGTTAAAACATCAACAACAACCAATACGCGTCTGCACTAGTTAACCGTTGAGATGACAACTCTAACAGAAACAGCAGAACTTCAGGTTTAATATCTTAATAAACCAGATGTTTGCAGGTACCTTAAACTTAGATGGCAATGTTTAAGTTTAAGAGATAGAAAGAAAGGAGGGTGTTAGCCCTAACGTTTTAGCTCATCAATATGTGAGAAAACCAGAACGAACACTTGCGTCTCTTGTTCGCTGTTAGACGGACGCTGGTACGCTTCTCAAAGCATTCAGCTTTCACCTGGAGGTGTTTTCACCATCAGGATCAAGCATTAAGGAAGTTTCATCCAGGTCAGCAAGAGATTCTGGTCAGGTTATCCTTACTTCCAGTAAAACTTCCAGTGTCTCCAGATTTTTCAGCATCTCTGGAAATCTGCTCAGGTCTGAAGAGAGTCAAATCCGATTTGGTCCACTTTCAAAATAAAAGACTTTTCAATAAAAAGTTTTAAAACTTAGTGGAGCTTGAAAGCTGGTTGTTGTGGTCATGATTGAAGGTATCGTGAGCCCAGGCAAAAGATTTGCTCATTAGCACTTGAGGTCAAATCTCATTGCCTAACGCAGTTTTTTCTGAGGAGAGAAAAACATCTTCTCTTCGTTGGATGAAGATGGTGTCTTCTGACTCTCGAGAGCTCTGCCCCAGGGTTAGTTTCTACAGAAAGAAAAACACTAAGAGATGTGGCCTCAGTGTTTGGGTTAGTCAACAGGGAGAATTTGAAGTTTAGTCTAGGGCGCTGCCAAAAGTCTACAGCCGTTTCAGTGGATGTGTCCTTGGGCAAGATGCTTCACCCACCTTGCCTACTGATGGTGGTCAGAGGGGCCGGTGGCGCAGTATGGCAGCCCCGCCTCTGTCAGCCTGCCCCAGGGCAGCTGTGGCTACAATGTAGCTTACTATCATCAGTGTGTGAATGTGTGTGTGAATGAATGATACATGAAAATTGTAAAAAGCGTCTTTGAGAGTCTTGAAAAGCGCTATATAAGACTGATGGATTATTATTATTATTATTAATAACATCTGCACCTGCATAAAAACAAGTTTGGACCTTGAGCAGGATTAATACTAAATTACAAGAAACTAGATTTTAATGAAATAGAAGTGAATTATTTAAACCAAAATAAAACTTGATATTTGTCTATGATTCAAGCACAAATACCATATATATTTCATAATAAAATATAGTGAACTAAATCATAGTGATCAATTTAGTAAAAGAAAAATAAAACAGTAAAACATATTTTCACATAACTGTCAAATAACCATCAGATATACCTCACATTTGCACCACACTAACAAAGGTTACAAAAGACTGCTCCAACAATAACTTCATGTAGTCTCTCATGCTAATCATCTGTCTTCTCTGCCATGGTATTCATGGAGTGCTGTGGTGATGAATAGACATTGCCATTCTTGGCAAATGTATTACATATATATGATGTTCATGGAGTTATGCTTGCTGTGGTGTACATTTTCCCATCTTGAAATATATGAGATGTTGTAAAAATTGTGCTTTTGTTTCATTGTTTTTGGTACCTGTTACATCGTGTGTCTGGTCACATGACATGATGTATACCAACATGTTCTACTTGTCTTCTTTTCCACAAACTGGAGCTGACAGACACTCATGTGCAAGTTGCTGTTGTGGGTTTGAGCTTGTTTTTCCCCTGAAGATGAGAACAACAGAAGACAAACTGCCAGATCAGCCTAGAGCAACAGACCAAACAAAAGAGCCAAACAATGGTGGGCGAAATCATGGCTAGATGTTGTATGTTTTGCTCGTTTCCCTTCCATGACTAAGGTTGGACACTCCATCATGGTAAGGTGTTCATCGATTGGGAAGCAGCTTAAGTTAAAAGTTAGCAGTTTTGTTTTCATTTACTGATAACAATTTCCATGATTTGGGACTTTTTAGTTAGCAGCACCTCGCTTCAGGATAATGTTGTTGCCCATGTCTGTGTGTGTATGTTTGTGTTGAAGAGTCTGACTGTGAGCAAAATGTCTTATAAACCACTGGACCAATTTTAATGAGATTGTCATTACCTAACCATTGGATGCACAGCTACTACTGGTTAACTTTGGAGTCAGTATAATTCAAGATATACCATGGTAGTACCATCACCTCACAACAAGAACAGCAGGTTTTTATACCTTCTGGAGTCTTTCTGTGACAAATTTGCATGTTCTCCTCATGCTGCATAGATTTTCTACAGGTACTCTGGTTTCCCTCCACAGACAAAATACATGCATGGTTTTCAAGTAACTTTAAATTTCCACTACTTGTAAGCAGTGGCGGCTGGTGGAGTTTTCTCCAATGGGGGTTACAACTCCAAATAGACGTATCTCAAAACGCAATCAAACATGAACTAAGTTGTTTCACACCAGTGTATTTATTAAATACATGAAAATAATAAAACAATCATGTAGTGTTTTATTTTTTGTACATAAATTTTGCTCTTCTGTTACTGAGAAGCAAATTTCTTCATGACTCTGTTTAAAGTCAGGGATGTTTTAACCAGATTCTTATAGAGCATGGTCAGTGCAGTGAGATGTGATGTTGTACCTGAGGAAAGTCTGGATTGTCTTCAGTGTTGAGAAGCTCCTCTCAGATTCAGCTGTGGTCAGAGGAGATGTGATGAGAATCTTCAGCAGAGTCACAGTCTCTGAAGGTGTCCTGCAGATTGTTCTCCATGAAGAGCTGGTACAGAGTCGCAGCACCACTGCAGCTGCTGAAATCATCCAGGTTGTAGACGAGACTTCATGGCCTGTTCATTGCAGCCTGCATGGTGGTGAACTGGAGACCTGCAGGAACCTGTCTGCCTGCAGCTCTGATCAGATGCTTGTGAATGGCTCAAGATGATGTCACAAACCTAAAAAAAAACAAATAAATGCACAAATTTAATTCAATATGGAGATGGCAACAAGTGAGCTTTCTAATTTCCAATGTATAGAAAACAATTGAAGTTCTGAATACACATGTTAATTTATTATCAACAAATTGTTGCACCTTTATTTTATATTATATTATATTACATTGTATTATATTATATTGTACCTACTTAAAGCTGTGTTCACAATTATAAAACAAAATAAGTATATTATCATTACTATGATTAAAAGCATAACTACTGTATATTATAGCACTACTATGATTAAAAGTATTACAAAAGTCTTTTTGATTTTCTCTTACCTGTTTTAATCCATGCTGGGTCAGATCCTGATGCTTGAAAAATGAGGAATGAATCAAAACAACCCATTAGCCTCACTAAAAGCAGTTAGCGTAGCCTGTTGCTAATCCAAGTCCTGAAAAAAATGGAGTGTAAACTCTCCCTCTGTTTTTGTTTTGGTGCTTTTCATGTCCGGCTGATCCGGTCCAAGCTCTTTTACTTTAAGCTTCTCCTAGTGTGTTCTGGTGTAAAACATTTATTTTTTGTTTTAAGAAACTTAGCTAAGCTGTTTAGTGCCTCCATTTCTTGACATGTTAATCTTTTCGCGTTGTATCACTCTACACCAAAACACACCCACATGCACTCACACTGGAGGCACGTTTTTGTACGTCCACAGTAAATGGCTGAATCCTGTGGCTTTGGGCTGATCCTGGGCTGAATAGAATTAGCCCCAATGAGCCTCAAACTGAGGGGGCGTGGCGAGACGCCTGTCAATCATTCTGAACCAGGACAAACGTTAAATGAAAATGGGCTGTGAAAAGGTGGCCCTGCAGAATGACCCTGGGATCTTCCCAGGTGGTTTGGCACCAGTTTTTGTTGTAAATTTCACAAAATAAGATACGTTGTTTTTAAATTGTGTTTATTTTTAAGTTGTGATTTATAAATCGTTTACAATTATATAGTTATATTGTAATTATATAATATTGTTTATTTTAACGTTTTTATTGTGAACACCAGGGAGTACTCAGCCCTACCAGTCCACTTATACCAGCCGTCACTGGTTGTGAGTAATTTAATGATTGTCTATTTGTCCCTGTGATGGACTGACAGCTTGTCTAGAGTGAGCCTTGCCTCTCCTGCAGGTTCTTCTTGAGATGAGAACCAGCTCCCAAACCTGCAAAAAACAAAAAAAAGATAAAGAGAATGGATGAATGGACGATTTATAACGACATCTTTTAGCACACACAATTTTTAGAAGTTCATTTGTGACAAAAACAATTTACCTATCAAACCAAAGCTGACCTCTTTAAAATACAGTAAATAACAGCCTTTTTTGGTTTTATCTGACATTTTGTCAAAACGCTTTATTTTGTTCAGACGGGACAAAAACAAGGTCACAGATGCAAAACTGTCTTTTTTTTTACTGCAAGTCTACTTTGTAATCCAGGTTAGTGCTGCCTGTTACATGAATGATTGTACTCTACTCTGATTAAATTATTCCTCTCTTTCCTCCATGCTGTGTAAATAATGTCAAAGAGCTTACAAGTCAGTTTTTGAAACACTGTAAACTGTTGACTCTTTTTGGCTCATTAAAACAGAGACAAAACCTACAGTTTGTGAAAGAGAGTAAAAGAAAGGAGACGATTAGTAAAAGCTGAGATTTGTCACTCTTTGCTTTCCTGTAGCAATGCATCCATTGTTCTGTGCTGGTTCATTGGAATAAACAGTGGCCAGGCTTTGGTTCAGCATTTTACAGCAGAGAGAACAACACAATAAATTTACAGTCACAAGGGAGTTTTTTGTTATAGGCACTCTACTCTGCTAAGGCAATAATTCTTTTGGTCTTACTTTCTTCTGAAATGTTTGCTGAAGCAGCTGGCAGGGCTCCGTACTCAGCCTGACAAGCTGCTTTGAAATACCAATCACTGAGTTTATACAACAGGGAGGACTCGTAAATATGTCGCGCAGGGAAATATACAACGCCATACTTCAATTTTTTCTGGTAAGGAAGGAGAGTAATGGTCTCAGTGGTGTATACACTGTACAGGTGATATCATATACGCTCATTCTTGTTCTGAAAGCCATTTATCACACATGACAGTAGAGGAAAGTGCTAGTTGTATTATCCTTGTGACAGTCCCCACATACCAGCACCACCCACATAAATACACAAATGTACATGGATACATAAGACACCGCAAACCCATGCATGCTGGCTGCGGCAACGCTTTGAGTAATTTACAACAACATGTGGCAGGAAGTGAGTGAAGACTTACATTTTACCCACAGAAACACCTCAAAGTCTAAGGTTTTCTAGACAGATGTGTTGGGCTTTTTGCCTGCAAATGTAGATTTC
>NW_013952951.1:131026-132872 GCF_001266775.1 Austrofundulus limnaeus
ATATATATATGTATATGCACCATTGGTTTTACAACCTATGAGCACTAACATGTGACACATGCCTGCTATCAAAAGGGAAACTACAAATCTAAGTATTTTGTTTTGTCAAATCATAAACTACATATTTGAAGGCTGATGATTTCTTTTTATGGTCTAATGTTCAACAAATCTAATAATCATCTGTTCACATGATTTGGTCATGTGAACTGGGGGATTGAAGAAAGTTAGAGTTAAGGAGGTTAGTACTGATGTTAGAAGCACAACACTATATTCTTAAGTTCTCCTTTTTGAAATATTGACAGTTTAATCTATTCCGTTTTGATTGAAATAGGTCTAGTTACATGTCTGAAACATCTTTTACAACACATAATAAAACGCTTAAATGACATTAGCTGAGAGTTTTGTCTGAATGCCTGTGACTCAGCCGTAGGTCAGTAGGGGGCGAGCGAAGGCATTTAAGAAACTGTATAAATACATGAACTTCCTGTTTTATGTGCAGTGTGGGTTTCCGGTCTGCAGGTGCAGAATAAACCTCCACTCAGATTCCACAGTTCTGTTGTTGTATGGTTTCATTCCTCTCAGAAATCATTTTATTTAACATTTGTGTTTATCATCTTGACTTCAGTTTATTGAATACAAATTTTCTTACACATCTATAAAGTAAACTTACATTGTTATTATGACACTATTTTGAGTGTTTTCACTTATTTTTTCGTATGTCTGTTTCCATTCTATAATATTTACTGTGAGTGCTGATAAACTTAATGTTAGGCTTTAGCTGTTTAAAATGTTCCTGTACAACCAGAAACAAATACAATATGTAGCCCACTTTTACAATTTATATTCTAGCAAGTTGTTAATATTTCTGTTGTTTTAATTGAACTGGATGAGATTTTGCTTCAGTCAACAAGCTGTTTGAGGCTCAAGAGGAAAAGAACTGAGTCAACATCCTGTTTGGTTATGAATAACAGACAGCAAATGGAGTGAAATATCAGTCAGCATAAAAACTCACAGATATCAGACACGATCTATATTTATGATTCTGTGGAAATTTTTTCACCTTCTAAAGTTTGGCATGCGTTCGGAGCTGGAGGGAAAATTGTCCTACTTGCAGAAATCTGAGGTCAGCGCAAGAAATATTTCACAGCATGTCAGAGCGCTCAGCACACAGTGAATAATGCTCAAAATGACACCCTAATGCTTGTTCAGGTGAAAAATGGTTCTCTCTGCAACTTTCTGGGGCAGCAGTAACAATATTCTATCCAACGGTCGGGTAGTGTGTGAAAAATGGTACAACTTCTTATTCATGTATTCATTCTAGGGAGAGAAATTAGGCGCCATACATTTCAATCTAACTTCCTAAAGAGAACACTTTGTCATCACTAACTAAAGGAGAGGGGGTTGTTGGGTGAGAAGCAAAACAATTTATACTGGTGCTAATACAGCTCAGTACTACCCAGATACTTACCTGGTACTCAACAGATAAGTACTGCGTACCTGCAGGGACAGGCTACATGCTAGGTAAGCACTAAGGCAGGGGTTCTTAACCTTTTTGACCTCTGAGCCCAACTTATTGAACATAAAGTGTCACGAGGTCCAGTCAGATGTACGGATCAAAATGATAATTATTCTAAATCTTGGTTTAATTTTTATTGTATTTACATTATAACTAAATTAAATACACTTACAGTTTAAAAGTAAAACTCCTGTCAAATAATCACAAGACATGATTATGACAAACATTTTTATATTGTAACCGGCCCATAACAGTTATTTGAACAAATGCAACAGCCGGTCAACAGACCACTCAAGCTTAAAGTCTAAACACAAATATACTGATATAGAT
>NW_013952951.1:133174-141042 GCF_001266775.1 Austrofundulus limnaeus
ACAATAACAGTAACAACAGCTTTTTGACAAGTTTAAAGTGTATTTCAAATACATTAAAATATAAAAAATAAACTACAAAAATAATTTGATAAATTGCAAATTAAAGCAGTATCTGCAACTGTATTTGATAATGTTTTGAACTCTTAAAATACTGCATGATAGAACCAGAATCTGCTCTTCATATTAGTGACAAACGTTGGTGTTTTCTGACAGGTTACCTTCAATTTTGCTTCTACTTTTCATTTAAAATAAGTTTTCATTCTCGGCAGGTTTCTAAGGATTTTTTTTCTACATACAGTATTAAAAAAGTTGTTAAACATCTGAGTGGTGCACTACTGCTACTAGTGGTGAGAAAGTATATTGCACCTTATTCAAAATCAATGTGTCCCACGGCCCTCTGGGGCCCAAAGTTAAAAACTGTTGTTCTTTTGAGGCCCTCAAGGTGGCGCTTGTGGGCCGCGGCCCATAGAATAAGAATCCCTGCCTAAGGTATACACCCAGCGATATAAAGAAACAAATCACTTTAATGCAGCTCAGCTCCCATAGGTACCAGGTATGTTTCAGGCACATACCTAGTTGGTACCAAGTATGTGGCAGGCATGTACCAGGTTTGTATCAGGTACATACCTGGTACTCACCAGGTACATGCTAGATAGATATCTACGGGATCAGACCACATACTATATGTGAGTACTCATTACAAATCAGGCAAGTACAAGGTACAAATCTGATAAATACAGTACATATACAAATATAAGGTACTATATTTTTAGAGAGTACCAAGTCACTATAATACACACCAGTTCCCTTAGGTAACAGGTGAGTACAAAGTACATACCTGGTGGGTACCAAGTATGGCAGGCATGTACCAAGTACTTACCAGATAAGGTATGTACCTAAAAGATAAGTACTAGGCATATAATTTGTAAGTACTAGGTGCGTACTGCCTGCCTAAAGTTTTGCTGTTCTTCCGTTCTAACCATCAGAAACAGAATAAGACAGGTGGTCTTTAAATTAGTCATAAATGATGATGTAAATAATCTCCATTCCTCTGATGAAAACAAATCATTTCTTCTGTCTGAAATCATCTCTCCTCCTCTTCAGTGTTCCAGCTGAGCAGCTACAGAAACCAGATCCTTTATCTTGATCCCTGCCGTCAGATGAGCAGAAAATAAAATGAAGCAGAGATGCAGAGTAAAGATCATTTGTTTGAAGTGACAGAGTTGATAGGCTTTGATTTACTTGTTCAATAATGGCCTTTTAATTGAGCTCTTCCGTCCTTTAGAACATCAAAGGCTGACAAGTGGCTTGACAACAACGCTTTCGCTGCACCTCCCCCCACCTCCTCCTCTGTGACTGACAGGCACAATATGCTCACCCTCGCCCTGCTCGGCTTCCTTCAACTGTCACAAATCTTGTAACAGGACACCTGAGCCTGAGGGACAAACTGTGTGTTCAACAGAATTTGAAATAGAAGCAGTTATCCTGTCAAGAAAATGCAGAGTAACTGCAGGGCAGTTTGATTTTATTTGGCTCTGCTTCGTTCTTACTGTTTAACATGCGCGTCGTTGGTTTGATTTATTCCCAAAGACAGAAACACAAATAAAGAAAGCAATCTCATTTAGCAGCTTCCCGTGTTGCCATATTCTGTTAAACCACAAGTCAAGTGTTATGACAGACCCTGTCGACGTTGCTGCATGTCTTCAGGGGTAGCAGAGGGGGCGTGTGGTGTTTGCTGAGCGATGACAGATGTGGGACGAACGCTGAAATGCATCTCTCCTTCTGTAATGGTGCGTTTTGGATTGAGGCTGCTGCTGCTGACCGGTGATTATGTGGCTGTGCGCACGCAGGAGCCAAGCCTATGTTTGGTTTGACTCACATTTAGGTTTCTAAATGGTGCATGAAGTTGTTTCTGACATTTATGAATGAGTGTTGTGCTGAGGGTTAAGTAAATAGTCATCAAAGTTGGGAGCATGTGAGGGGCAACGAGTTGCCTTCACAGCGTCTCATAGAGCTGCTGTGCTTTCACAACCAACAGGGTTTTCCATCAAACTGAGCAGATCGATGGGTGACAGATTCTGGTCCATTGCTTTGTTACAGCTAACTGCTTTTTATTTGATTTTATAGACAGACTGGAGATTAATGGGCATCCAGTCTGAGATAAATTGACTGCAGAACCGTCAATCTTCTCATTCTAAAAGCATGAAATTTGTACTAACTGCAAAAATATTCTGAGGACTAACTAAACACTCTACGAGCAAGTGATGACACAGATACTACATTATTACTGTTCAAAGACGAAAGACAAATAGCATCCAATAATATATTTGCCTGTGTTTGTGTGTATGCCTAAATGTACAATGTCAAGAATCGTTTATTGTCATTCGTACACATCAGATGCAATGCAGAACGAAATTTGAAGTTTTGAACATCCATCTGGAGAAACACACACGTGACAGACCCAGGGGAACGAATGTCCAGGGCCCTGCGCGGCGTATTGCGCTACCTTGCAGTTTAGAATACACACACACACATAGGAAGGATGAGTTAAAAAAAGAGCTTTGATCCTGTATTTAATACAAAAACAGAAAACACATGAGCATTGTACAAAAGACCACTCTGAAGTTAGGAGCAGAGGCAGCTGAGCAGGGAGTGGGGGGGTGGGGACAAATATGGACGGGGGAAGGGATTGCAGAGGAAACGGTGACATCGAGGACAAAGTGCCGGGACCAATCAGAGACCTCCCGAGTCCAACCAGTTGTTATCAAGCAAACACAGTTCACCAGAGTTCAGTTCTCTGTTCCAACCAGCGTGGCCTCATCTGGGACCAGACACAGATGGGGGATTGGGGAAAGGGAGTGGGGAGAATCAAGGCTTCCACCCACACACATATCATCCAGGGAGTTTTGATCAGCCTGTGACCAAGGTCACATCTGTGGGGATCTATTGATGGAATACATTCTTTAGAGCAAAAGCAGTCTTCTTATCTCTGCTGCTTTAAAGTCTTAACTGTGCCTCTGTGTTGCAAAAAGGCCAATATTCCAGATTAGTTACCATCTCGCCTCTCCCGTATGAACTTCACCCAGATGTTGCCCTCACTCCTCGCGCCGCTGGGCTGCGATCCTAGTTAGAACCACATCCAGTTTGCGATTCAACTCTCCCACATTTGAGTCTGTGCGTTCACCGTACGAGAGATTCCATCCAGGGACACAGACAGCTTCTCACAGGACCGAATCGCCGTCAGTGCCATTCTCATTTTCTGATAAACCAGAACTCCTCCACAGCCAATCAGCAGGAATCCGATTATCATAAATCCAAATATGAAAACATCTTCGACGTCCTCAATGGAAAGAGGTGCCAGGCAGATCAGGTTCCAATCTCCCCAGCTGGCTGAAACTCGCCCCTCGCTCATCTTTTTAGAGTCAACTCAATTCAAAGTGGCAACTAGGGGTAGGCGTATCTATCTAAATATCAATGCCAAGATGAACAAAGGTATTAGGTCGATACCAGCGTGGTGAGAGTGATACTTTTGTATAGATTTCATTTGCACTACTGACTTTATTTTTCACAAAGTGAAAAATAAAGTCAGTAGTGCAAGTCTCCAAATCATTTGGAACTAGCGACCAAAAACCTATCCTCTTCGTTGTGCCCGTGTGCAATGGAGGGTATTTTTTTGTTGTTGTCGTTGAAATTATTATATCTATATTTTTGCTTTTTTAGTATTAGTGACCTTTTTGTTAAAAAAAATGTATGTCGTAAAAGGTAATACGTGAATTATTTTGTCATTTTTCTTCTGTTAGATAGTTTTATATTGCTGTAGTTAGTTAATACAAAACATTTATTTGCCTAAAATCTTTGTCCTGTATTTTATCCTATTTGACTGACTAAAGACAAAATCACAAAATGATTCAATGAAAATGATGTTTAAGTAAAAAGTATTGGCATTTAGTTGGTGACAAACCAAATAAAACAGTCAAAACAAAACAGGGCCTATATTAGTACTGTATGTTCAAAATGGAAAACAATGAAATAAAGAAAGACCCTGATAAAATTATCCAAAAAAAAAAGAAAAAAGCTCACCAAAACATTACAAGGGTGGCACCAACCTACTTATCTATTATGTGATGACCATGTACAGAGTACCCCAAACTTATCTAGTTCTCTTAAAGTGTATCTAACCCCGCAACTGTGAAAGCATAACTCTGCCCCCAGGCAAATTTGAAAAATGCCAAAAAAGTCAAGTAGGGGTCTCTGCGGACGAGTGGGCGTGTCACAAGGAAAGGCGATTCTAAAGCGACACACCTGATTTGACAGACTTTGTTAAAGGGACACACCTGATTGGACAAGAACAAAAGGGGCGATACTGTACGGCATCAGTTTTTCTGGAGAACCCTACTTGGGTCACATTTCTCCTGGTTAACCTTATGTTGGGGTCAGGGTCAGGCTGTAAAGAGATCAAGCAGGATCTAAGGATACCGTCATGTAGGCCTCGTAGCCCACAGTGTTTATGGTTTAGACACGCCCACTCTTGTGACACGCCCACTTTGATTCCGCAGATAACCCCTTCTCAAAAAAGTGGGCAGTGCCAAGAGAAACTGAGGGGCACGGCTTAAAGCGTGGGAATGAACAAGGGGGTGTGGTCAGCATGAGAGAACATGCCAGCTAGCTTAATTTGAGAAGCTAACATTTCTGAAAACATTTCTGAATGTTCTAAAGAAAATATTTAGTAAAAATTAAAGTTTCGTGACATACATGAAACTCATATTTAGCTATTACAAACTAAAAGTTCAGGTAACAAACATAAAATATGACTTTGGTCCAAAACAGAACAGGAAGATTTTTTTTTTTTGTTCATTTTTGTTTTGTTCAGTGTTTTCTTAAAATTTCACAAGACAGCTCAGTTTGACACATGTTCTGTCTTACCAGATCATTCAGGGCACAAGGCTCTTTACTGTAAACTCGACTGGGCTCTGACCATCTGACAGCACACCAGCCCAGACAGCCTGACATGAAAAATCCTGTGCAGTGTTAGGAGTCAGTCGTAAAACAAGCTGAATTAACTTACTTGAGATCCTCTTTGTGATTCAATATTTTTTAACAAACTACAAAGTTGCTGTGTCACATAGAATTAAAAAAATATCAGACAGGCAATCTGAATCTATCCATCCATCCATCCATTTTCTTCCGCCTATCCGGGGTCGGGTCGCGGGGGCAGCAGCTTCAGAAGGGAGGCCCAGACCTCCCTCTCCCCAGCCACTTCTTCCAGCTCCTCCGGGGGAACCCCAAGGCGTTCCCAGGCCAGCCGAGAGACATAGTCCCTCCAGCGTGTCCTGGGTCTTCCTCGGGGCCTCCTCCCGGTGGGACGTGCCCGGAACACCTCACCAGGGAGGCGTCCAGGAGGCATCCTTACCAGATGCCCGAGCCACCTCAACTGGCTCCTCTCGACGTGGAGGAGCAGCGGCTCTACTCTGAGTCCCTCCCGGATGACTGAGCTTCTCACCCTATCTCTAAGGGAGAGCCCAGCAACCCTGCGGAGGAAACCCATTTCGGCCGCTTGTATCCGGGACCTCGTTCTTTCGGTCATGACCCAAAGCTCATGACCATAGATGAGGGTAGGAACGTAGATCGACCGGTAAATCGAGAGCTTCAGGTTGTGTCCACTAACCAGCAGTACGATCAGTAGTTAGTTTTTCTCCATTTTCCTCTTGATGAGGAGGTGACAGCAGAGGATCATAGCATTACAGGGAAAACTGATCTTTAAAAGCTCACGCTTGTGTTTGTAATCAGCATTTCTAACCTGAGGATATTCAAGAGCCAGCATCAGAAATGAGAAGACGGAGGTTACAAAAGGGAAATGTACATTTATCCCCTTTTACTGCCAAGACAAGAGAGGAAAGACCTCCTCCACACAACAGCTAGCAGGAAGCTAACACAGCAGCCGGTACAAAGGTAGGTGTGTGTGCGCGTTTGTGTTATATGAAATGTTTTTATGTGACTTTGTCATGAGTTTTATGCAAAAGTAAAACCTTGTTAGAGTGTATATTACAGTGTAGACTAAAGCCGAGTGACGAGCCCCCACCCCAGCACTGAGAGCAGCAGAACTTCCTCCTGATAATCATTACGTTTTCAGTTCACGTCAGGGAAAACGATCCAAACCTACAAGTAGGCCATCAATTTAAAGCCCAGACTCTGCTCTTTCCAACAATATAAGTGTCACAGCTCTACGTGAAAAATTCACAGAACAAGCAGCCACAGAACAGCGACAAAGGCAAATTTCTGGAACCATAAACACGAACGTCTTTCCTTTGTTTTTATGTCTTTAATCCACTTTGGAGTGATTTTTTTCCACTTGGCTGGACCTGTACGTCTCGTGTGTTAATGTTGGTACATGTAATATGCTAATTCTGTACTGTGGAGATCATTAAGAGTCGTTGTCGGGTGAAAAAATCCTTTGCTAACACTGTGTTGACTGTGAACTGGAAGTGTTGAGAGTGGTATCAAGTGCTGGACCGGATGTCCGTGGCATATGGGTGGTTCTTCTTCTCTTCTTAAGAAAATTTGAACAGTCCTGCAAGAAAGTATTTCAACTGACAAATGATGATTGGAATTCCTCACATTATGTGTTTGAAAATATTTTATCTATGCACTGTAAAATGTATGAAAAACTGGTGAAGAGAATTTACTGTGCAAGCCTTTTTTGGTACCACTTTACAACAAGGCTCCCCTTATAGATTAGATACATGATTAATTCACCTGTAAACACTTTAGAAATCATTAATAAGTGTTTATTATGTAATAATTAAGGATGAGAAAGACAAAAATGTCCAGTTTCTTACCAAATAATGAAAAAAAAATCCATTCACGTATATTACATCTAAAAGTGCTATATTAAACATTTCAGACTTACTACATTGTAAGCACAATAACAATAAGAAACACATAATTTAACATATTAATATTGTACTGTATTGCTGCATTATACATATTCTCAACTGTCAAAGGGAGACTTATCGTAAAGTGTAAAACAGTACACTATGTATTAGAGACAAATAAACATTTATAAATGCCAAAAGTTAGTCTTTAATGTGAAAAATTTGTTAATGGTTTGGTCTGCGCAACATCCAGCGGGATGGAGAAATAGTCTGCACAACACAATATTTCAAGTTTGCACAATGTAGCTACACTATAGCGGGAGAGAGAATTTGGCGATGTATCCTTTGTCTACGTGATTTCATTTATTTTCCAGAAATTTTCAATTAAATGGAAATAGAAATAGTTTACATGCCCAGTCAGGCAGAGAGAGGGACACATCCACCTGCCTTAAACAGTCCTATTTCAAACCCTGCAAATTATTAATTAACTACGTACTGTTGTTCAAATGCAACATATGTTAGCATCAGGGTCGTTTTCACGGACTTGAACTAAAAACGCATTCAATTTAAACTTTCTTGGGAACCTTTCTTTCACCTTTTCTCTCGCTCTATTTCAAACTGTTGCCTGTAGTAGTATAAGTGTGCAAACACAAGCTATAAATAGATAGGATATGCTTACATTGTTTTAATATATCATAACAAGAAAAAACTTTATTCTGAAGGTGTGGCTGCTTTTATTTTGTCGTGGCAGTGCATCACAACCAGTTACATGTAGAGGAAACACTGGGAGGAGGGGTAAAATGTTTGGCCAGCGGGTTGTGACAAGAAGGGGCCGAAGAGTTGACACTGCAAACAAAATAATGCAATTTCCGTCACGAAACTGCCTCAATCCGATCCGATTTCAGCAGTTCGGCTGGAGCATACTGGGCACTTAACTCAGTGGCGTCTGCAGAAATTTTTTTCAGGGGGGCCATGGGGGTGGGGGGGGGGGGGGGG
>NW_013952951.1:142943-144705 GCF_001266775.1 Austrofundulus limnaeus
TGACCTTACTCCCACCACAAACCTTTAAACAAAAGAGCAGCCTCCACAGCAGCAGGTGGACCATAGCAATAATCAGCAGCAGTGTGGAGAAGAGTTGACCAAGCCAGAGGTGACCTTGTTAAACAGTGTGTGGTGCAGTCCTGGTTGGTCCATTCAAACTCTCCATTAGTGCTTAGGATTCTAAATTGGATCCAACCTGCCTATTGAAAATGAGGAAAACATTTTAGGGTTATATTGGACTGATATATGGTGGGATGGTAGCTAAAAACAATTCCCATCATTTACTAAGTCCAAAATTACAATCCAAAATGGCCACCATAGCTAAAATGTAAAATTAATTGTAACTCATCAAGTTTTTAGACATATAATGCTAAAATATGGTGTGGTGGTAGCTAAGAACAATCCTCATTACATTCTGAATCCAAATCAAAAATCCAAGATGGCCACCATAGTCAACATGTAAAAGTAACCATAATTTGGCCGTTTTTAGTCACACCAAGCTGAAATGTGGTATGGTGATATCCCAAGTGAATTCTGCAAAAACAATGGTAAAGAAAAATAAATCCCCCACCAAGATGCAAGCCCTTTCACAGTACTCCACAAACTATTCTAGTTTTTTTTTATCATTAACATCATTTTCTTTGTCTTTCTCCACACAATGTAAACCTGAAAAAGTCCCTTTGCTGTCTTCTCTAACCTCAGCTGATCAAAGCAGATGACCGCACATTCTGAGCCTGGTTCTGCTGGAGGTTTCTTCTGTTAAAAGGAGTTCCTCCTTTTTACTGTTGCAAATGTGCTGCTCAGGATGAGAGACTGCGATAAAGACAAAATTTTACACAACCTACTGGCTTCCTTAGAATACAATTTGCAAATTGGCATTTTAGACTGTATGTGAATGATTTTGCACAAAGTCTTTTGTGAACTGACACTACATAAACAACTGAAATTGAATTGAAAAATTTCTTTGGTAAATATTACTGAATAGCACATTTGTAACCCTTCTCATAGATACCAACCAGGTTTCGTTTAGACTTCTAAAGGTTTATGGACAAATAAACCATCCATTAAGTTTTTTGACCTATATTCTTCTCAGACGTTGTTCTCCCCAGCAACATTTTACAACTTATCCTGGGGGACCCTGAGGTGTTCCCGGGTCAGTGAGGACACATAATCTCTCCAGTGAGTCCTGGGTCTTGCCCTGGGCCTCCTACCATGCCCAGAACTCCTTTAATTGGAGGTGTCCAGGAGGCATCCTAATCAGAGGCTTGAACCACCTCAACTGACTCCTTTCAATGCGGAGGAGCAGCAGGTCTACTCAGAGCTGATGATGGAGCTCCTCGACCTATCTCTAAGGTTGAGTCCGGCCACCCTATGAAGGAAGCTCATTTCAGCCTCTTGTACCCAGAATCGTGTTATTTCAGTCATGATCCATGCCTCATGGCCATAGGTAAGGGTTGGAACATAGACAGAGCAGTAAATCAAGAGCTTTGCCTTTTGACTTAGCTCTTTTCTTACTGTGACCGACTGACGCAATGGCCTCAACACCGAGGGCACAATCTGTCAATCAATATCCTGCTCTCCGTCCTACCATCACTTGTGAAAAGGACACCCAGATACAGCGGGTAAATAAGTATTGAACGTCACCATTTTTCTCAGTAAATATTTAACTAGAGGTGCTAATGACATGAAATTTTCACCAGATGTTGGTAACAACCCAAGTGATCCATACATACAAAGAAATCAAACCATAAATGTCCAGAAA
>NW_013952951.1:147473-153705 GCF_001266775.1 Austrofundulus limnaeus
TATTACTTATTACTTATTACTTGAATGTATGGAACCCTTGGGTTGTTACCAACATCTGGTGAAAATTTCATGTCATTAGCACCTCTAGTAATATATTTACTGAGAAAAATGGTGACGTGTTCAATACTTATTTTACCCGCTGTATATACTTAAACTCCTCCACTTGAGGCAGAGACTGCCCCCTCCAGCCAGGGGGCATTCCACCCTTTTCCAGTCTTGGACCATGGCCTCAGACTTAGAGGAACGGATTCTTATCCCAGCTGCTTCACACTTGACTGTGAATCGCCCCAGTGCATGCTGAAGGTTTTGACCTAAAGACACCAACACAACCACATCATCTGCATACAGCAGAGACAAGACTGTGGTTCCCAATCCAGACACCCTTATCACAATGACTGCACTTTGAGATCCTGTCTATAAACACTAAAAAACAGAATTGGATTTCTGACACATCCTCAAGTAACATACAATGTGACCCTTATTGTTTGCGTGGGTGTGTATCTGTGTGAACCTGGAAACTGCTAAACTGAATTGCCCTTGGGGAAAAATAAAGTTGTCTGAATCTGAATCAATTTCCATTTAGTGCTGCTATTGCTGTATAATATGTCAAAGAGGCATTTACTGTCTGCTGATTTTTCACATCCTGTCTTGACTGTTGAGACATTTCAGCCACTAGATAAAATTATTACCCCACTTGTAATGCAACTACATTTGCCCTTTGGTGCTCATTCTCCAATGTGTGTATGCATCTTTGGTCTGCATGTCAACCAGATTACAATTGGTACAAAAGGATGCTTAACTTTGTCAGTGTGCATACTTTTCAACCATTCACTTTTTCAGTGACTCTTTGGTTACTATTTTAGTATTTATACAGTTAAAAACTGAAAAAAATCTTTAAATTGTCACAAAAAATTCTGCTTGTAATGCTTTGTAATTTCAGCGTGCATCAGCCACAAAGCAACTTTGATTTTTGGGAATAAGATCCTCCACACAAAAAAAGCCAAATTTAAGGACATGAAAAAAAAACATATGATATCAAGTGAAATTTCCTTTAAACTGCTTAGTTCAAACTGATTGCAGGTTGGCGTCTTTTCGCAGCATGACCTTGTAGGATTGTTCCACCCACAGGCACATGCAAAACACATCAGGCTGTGTATATCTGTGTGAGCAAAGTGCAGCTTGGATTTTCTGAAGGACAAATAATCCAACAGGTAAGTACCTGGTAGCACCAGTAACTGATGAGGCACCAATGACACACAGGATCATTAGCCAAACCCTAGGTACTGCGATGATAAGGATGGTATTCAAATGAATCAGCTAATGGGTTCAATTTGAATGTTGTATTTGCAAATGAGTGTGCAAGTAAAGACACACATTTGATTAATTTCTTTAGCATTAGGGTTGTTTGTGTGTTTTTTGCATTATCATGGAGTCTCCATTGCGAAATTGAGAGCAGTACAAATGTTTAATAAATACATTCAGATGAACTGCTATCACATTTTTGAGATTGGAGGTGTTTTAAAATGGCAGCTATCCACTTTTAATTAGCTGTTAGCTCATCAGTGCTGTCAGAAATAAACTATCCAAATGTAGGTTGTTCAGACTATCTACAACAGGTAAGACATTAATTGTGCACAACCTTTCCCCACAACCCCCAAGGAAAAGATTTATCCCTTTAAACTCAAATTTAATAAAAATAATAGTTTAAAGCTCTTGCATGAAGGGTGGAAGTTTTTTTTAACAAATGCTATAGCCCTTTTTAACTGACCTTACAGACTGATAGCATTTTTTTCTTAGATTCTGCACTTTAAAAAAAGATAAACACAAATATATTTACACTTCTTACCTTCTTTTAAAAGCAAAATCTAAAACTATAAATACAATAATGTGAGTTAGTCTGTTTTTGGTTTGCTACAAGCACATGATGTTTCACTAAGAGTGTAAATAAAGACATTAAAGGAAACCTGTCTGAAGTGAAACAACAACAGGAAGCAGAGATCACCAACAAACCTTTGCCAAGACCTGTTAATGGCCAACTTCGAGACAAGTCATAAGAACTTAAAGACAAAAGCTCTTTTGTTTATTGTGGCCTCTTTCTGAGTTTTTGACCTCCCTGTGTCTGTCTTCTCTCCAGCCACAGATCTGTCTCCTGCTAGCTAGACCTGAAAACGGTGAGCTGTTATGGGAATGTAACATTAATTTTTTGCTTTAGATGTAAACATATCTTAAGGTTTTTTTTTCTACTTTTGTTTTTTGCCATGCTTTTTACAAGTTTTGTTGCAGTTCAAGCAACATCACAGCTCACTTCTGTCTCTGTTTCCCTGCTGTCTCCTGGAAGCTGCAGACTGTGACCTTGTTTCCTGATTAGATGGTGCTCCCACTCTCTGCCTCTTATCACACATTTGACAATGATGGATGGCTTTAAGTAGTTGCTCTGCTGTTCAGGGCAAAAGGTCAGGGTACCAGTTACTCTAACCAAATGTTTTTGTTTGTTTTTTTTGCCTGATTTAATGCTGATTTCAGCTCATTAACACAGGCTGCAGGAAATGGGAAAAGGAGAAATTCTCTAAATAAACATCATGTTTTGAAGGAACTGTAATTTTTATGTAAATATTAACTTATCTCCCATTCTTTATGTTTATAAGAAAACCATTGCTTTTGAAGATTAAGGATGCAAGACATACAAATATTCATCAGCTAATTCACATTATGCAGCCTTTTTGCCTACAGGTTCGAAAGGATTAGGAATGATTTTGCACTCATTTCAATTGAAGCAGCAGAGGATTCAGAGACTCAAAGCCCCTCAGACTCTGACTATTTTGGGCTGTTGCTAATAGTTCTTGTCAGCCGTAATTTTTAAGTACTTTAACCAATTCATTGCATAATTAGGTTAGCAAAATTAGCTCATTGCACAGTCAGTCAGCAGGCGGTAATGCAATAAAGTTATTAACATTCCAGATTTATATAACCATTAACATAAAGGTGATCTGTCCGTCATATTTTTACCAGTAAAAATGGAATAAATTAATTACAAAAATCACAGTCTGTCATACTTCTATATCTAAATTATTTTTTATAGCCTAATTTAGTTTGAAACAAAAAAAAAGAAGTGTCATTTCGGCCTTTTTGCAAAGACAGCAGACATGAAACAAAGCTTTTGGAGCCCTGCCCCCCAGGGTGTATCACATGACTCCATAATAAGAACTGCAAAATGATAGTAACTTCATACATCAGCCTACAAAAGGAAAATGGTTGAATCTGGTAGAATTTAGTAAAAATGAAATGTTTTGAAGTTAAGCTTGGACCCAAGGATGCAGATTTTCACAAGGATTTGAGAGATGATGAATTAATATCCATCCATCCATCCATTTTCTTCCACCTATCCGGGGTCGGGTCGCGGGGGCAGCAGCTTCAGAAGGGAGGCCCAGACCTCCCTCTCCCCAGCCACTTCTTCCAGCTCCTCCGGGGGAACTCCAAGGCGTTCCCAGGCCAGCCGAGAGACATAGTCCCTCCAGCGTGTCCTGGGTCTTCCTCGGGGCCTCCTCCCGGTGGGACGTGCCCGGAACACCTCACCAGGGAGGCATCCAGGAGGCATCCTTACCAGATGCCCGAGCCACCTCAACTGGCTCCTCTCGACGTGGAGGAGCAGCGGCTCTACTCTGAGTCCCTCCCGGATGACCGAGCTTCTCACCCTATCTCTAAGGGAGAGCCCAGCCACCCTGCGGAGGAAACCCATTTCGGCCGCTTGTATCTGGGACCTCGTTCTTTCGATCATGACCCTAAGCTCATGACCATAGATGAGGGTAGGAACGTAGATCGACCGGTAAATCGAGAGCTTCGCTTTCTGACTCAGCTCTCTCTTCACCACGACGGACCGGTACAGCGCCCACTTTACAGCAGACGCTGCGCCAATGCGCCTGTCAATCTCCCGCTCCGTTCTTCCCCCATTCGTGAACAAGATCCCCAGATACTTAAACTCCTCCACTTGAGGCAGGACGACCCCCCTGACCCGGAGAAGGCACTCTRCCCTTTTCCGGCTCAAGACCATGGCCTCGGATTTGGAGGCACTGAGCCTCATCCCGGCCGCTTCGCACTCGGCCGCGAACCGCTCCAGCGAGAGCTGCAGATCTCGTTCCGATGAAGCCAACAGGACCACATCATCCACAAAAAGCAGAGATGTGATCCTAAGGCCACCAAAACGGATCCCCTCAACACCTCGACTGCGCCTAGAAATTCTGTCCATGAAAGTAATGAACAGAATCGGTGACAAAGGGCAGCCTTGGCGGAGTCCAACTCTCACCGGAAACGAGCCCGACTTACTGCTGACTTACTGATGAATTAATAATAATAATATAATGCAAAAATAAATGTTGACATGGCAGTACAAACATAGAGAACTGAACAAGATATAGAACTACGATGGCTGATTGCAGAGGAGAGACCTAATGATAACAGGGAACAGGTGTGGCAGGACTGAGAAGTGGACACTACTGAGAAATGGCTAGAAACACAGGGTACCCACTTCCAATGTTGTCAGCCCATTAAATGAATGTTATTAGCTGTTACCAGCACTCAGTCTGTGGCACGCTGATTCAGTGCCTGTTTGGCATAATGGTCCTATCAGGGCCACGTGCCCGCTTGTGCTCTGAAATGTTTCAAACTTCAATTCTGTTCTCTGGCATGTAATAAACATTTCCGCAAAGTTTCACACGAATTTGGTCTGAACATTTTGAGATAAGCCTGAGAAGGCAGCTGGCTAGCTTTAGCAAAACTACGGGGTGGTAGGGGAAACTGTAAACATCCGGGAACCACAGGTGGTTGTGGGTACTGAATTTGTTCATCTGTTCAAAAAGTACTTATGGTAGAACTTTTTCTTCATTAAAATACTGCCCGGAAAAAGTTCAAAATTGAGTATGTTATACAGTGTTTATTAGGCAGTTTTTGTTTGGGGTTTGTAGCACTCTGCTAAAGCCTGTTTTGAGATCCTAAATTTTTTAAAGTTAACATTTTTGTACAAAATTATAGTCATTTCGGGCCTTTGGAAAAACCCAATAAATGTCATTTTGGAAAATCTAACCACTCATTTTTGCTCAAGGCTTTTACTTTTAATACTACTTAAGTACATTTTATGTCAGAAATTTACTGTTGATACAAAAAGTACAAAATATATTAGATATTTTAAGACTTTTACTCAAGTAATATTCTTAGTGGAGACTAATTAGATACTCAAGTGTAATTTTGAGGTAGGGCCTATACTTTATACCAGTGGTTCTCAAACTTTTCAGCTTTTGACCCTCAAAACACCAGCAGCAGAGACTTGAGCCTGCAATGGTTGTTGGATCATAAAAGTTGCTTTCACGTCAAAAATAAATAAAAGCATATTAACAACATTCATTATGCTATTTTTGTCCATTTTAAGTACACCACCCTTACTCTTTTGTAACAACAAAGGCAAAACAAAAGTTATTTGTTCATTTTCTAATATATTTAATTCAGAAATTCTTTTCAGGACCCCACGTTGATGTTTTGAGACCCCATAGTGGGTCCCGACCCTAACTTTGGGAACCACTGCGACACTGAAACTAACTTGCAGAGTTGTAAAGTAACTAAGTACTAAGTACTTTGTTACTGTACTCAAGTAGAAATTTTGGTGATCTGTCCTTTACTTGAGTAATTATTTTTCAGTGTACTTTTTACTTTTACTCATTACATTTTTACACAATTATCAGTACTTTCTACTCACTACATTTTTTAAAAAGGTAAGAAGTAGAAAGCCATTACTCCTATTTTATTCTGAGTTATTACTTAAAAAAATACTATCCTGATAAAGTGTGTCTCCTGGATGGAGTGAATTTAATTGTAGCTGTATGTGAAATATAAATATTTACCATTCTGACACCCTGTTAGCTTGTACACAACCCATCACAGCTGCACGCTGTTAGAAAATATATTTTTTGGAGGAGTCGCCTCCCAATAAATGTCATTTTGGAAAATCTAACTGCTCACTTTTACTCAGTACTTTTACTTTTAAGTCAGTCAGTCAGTCAGTCAGTCAGTAAGTCAGTAAGTAAGTAAGTAAGTAATGGTGCGTTCACAGCGAACGCGATTTCAGCATCAGGAGCAGCAGGTTTACATGCAAAGTCTATGGTGGACGCGCTTCTAGCAACGTCGGGAAGTTCTGCGGCGCCTCAAGCGCGATTTGAACGATTTGAACGATCTGAGCGTTCGACGC
>NW_013952951.1:155739-163335 GCF_001266775.1 Austrofundulus limnaeus
GTCAGTAAGTCAGTAAGTAAGTCAGTAAGTAAGTCAGTAAGTAAGTCGGTCAGTAAGTAAGTCGGTCAGTAAGTAAGTCGGTCAGTAAGTAAGTCGGTCAGTAAGTAAGTAAGTAAGTAAGTCAGTAAGTCAGTAAGTCAGTCAGTGAGTAAGTAGGTAAATAAGTAAGTAAGTCAGTAAGTCAGTAAGTCGGTAAATAAGTAAGTAGGTAAATAAGTCAGTAAGTCAGTCAGTGAGTAAGTAGGTAAATAAGTAAGTCAGTAAGTAAGTAAGTCAGTAAGTAAGTAAGTAAGTAAGTCAGTAAGTAAGTCAGTAAGTCAGTAAGTCAGTCAGTGAGTAAGTAGGTAAATAAGTAAGTAAGTCAGTAAGTCAGTAAGTCGGTAAATAAGTAAGTAGGTAAATAAGTCAGTAAGTCGGTCAGTGAGTAAGTAGGTAAATAAGTAAGTAAGTCAGTAAGTAAGTAAGTCAGTAAGTAAGTAAGTAAGTAAGTCAGTAAGTAAGTCAGTAAGTCAGTCAGTAAGTAAGTAAGTAAGTAAGTCAGTAAGTCAGTAAGTAAGTCAGTAAGTAAGTCAGTAAGTCAGTAAGTAAGTCAGTAAGTAAGTCAGTAAGTAAGTCAGTAAGTAAGTAAGTAAATGTTATTTCTATAGCACCTTTCACAGACACAAACATCACAAAGTTCTTCACAGAAAGCAAAACTAATTAAAAACAATAAAACAGATCACAGATATAAAAACAACAATTAAAACACAATAAAAAGCACTTAACTAAAAGCCTGTCTGAATAAAAATGTCTTAAGATGTTTCTTAAAAGAGTCAGTAGAATGTGAGCAGTGAAGGGACAGAGGGAGAGCGTTCCAAAGCCTCGGGACCACCAACTGACCGGTTTTACTTTTTAACACTTAAGTAGATTTTGTGAAATTTACTTTTGATACTTAAGTACAAAAAATATCAGATACTTTAAGACTGTTACTCAAGTAATATTTTTAGAGAAGACTTTAACTTTTACCAAAGTATTTTTATGATAAGGTACTTGTACTTTTACTAAAGTATCACTTTGAGGTACTTTCTAACAGCACTGCTAACTTGTATCTTTTTTTAATCTGTTTTTAACAAATAAATAAACAATATGTGATTTGTACAAATGACAGATATTCAGAATTTGAGAAATTTCAAACTTGTTTTTACAAGAAATATTTTGAGGAACAAAAAGAGTCACGTCGCTCCGCCTTGGCGCACCTTGTCTCCGCCCCGCGCACTGCTGATGCGCCCACCCAGCGCCCACCCAGCTGCTCAGCTCCGGGCTGGTGCCGTCCGGATCAGAAAGCTGCCGGACTCCGGACTGGAGACACGCAGCGGAACGAGTCCTCTGTGCTCCGGGATCCTGACACATTTTTACCGAGTTTGACGCCCCGGCTACAGCAGGCTGTTTGTTGTTGACTTTTTGTGGATTTATATTTAAAGATGCTTCAGACCAAGTAGAAGAACCGGACCGAGCGGGTTCTCCGTCCTCCGGGACGTTTAAGGACGCAGATTGTGGATTACATTTTGACACAAGACTTTGCTGCCTTTGGACAGAGGACTGACTTTATTTCTGATGAAACATTTCTCTTCAGAGTTAGCCACAGATCGTGTCAGTGAGCGGATTAGCACCGAGTCAAGAACCTGTCTCTGGCGGTCTCTGCTGAACCCTCTGGACCCAGTTCGGTAGGAAGAGCGGCTCCCAGTCCGGGCTCTCAAGATGTTGACTGCGCACACTGGACACTTGCTCCACCCGGAATATTTACAGCCTCTAACGTCCGCACCAGTCAGCATCGAGGTATTTGTTTACTGACTTCTTACAGTTTGATCCAAACAGCGGGCTGCTTTGATCTGCGGCAGAAATGAGGACATCAAAGAGATCAAAGGTTGTGTGATCTCCGACAAAAGGCTTACTTTTTCTTTCATGTTAAAGGCGCTTTCTTTGTGTCACAACACAGATTACAGATTACAGATTAGCTCAGTGTTTTCACTCAAGGCAAATTGCACAGAAAGTATGTAGAATTAAGAAATACATGTAAAAGCACCAATAACTGAATTAGTTAGTAGTCTTTTTTTGTCAAACATATAGGATAAATGATTACGACAGGGATGTCCAAAGTGTGGCCCGGGGGCCATTTGTGGCCCCTGACTTCAGTTCAAGAAGTAATTTGTTTGCAAATTTATCCTCCCGGCACATGGAGACTTTCTATTTATTATTTGGGCAAATTTATCACAAATTAAAATCTTACAATAAAAAAACGTATTGGCAACAAAACCAATTATTTGTCTTTAAATAACCAGACTCTTTGGTTTTTCCACATTTATCTAGTGACTTCTACTCAAAAGCTGATTTTGTTGCACTTAAATCTGCTTTTAATTCATTTATTAAATTCTTCTGAATACAGCAAGCATTTTCAACAAAAGAGTGACCTAAATCCTGATTTTATTGATCAGAATTGACTAAATTGGGTTGTTTTTCCCAATAGAAACATAGAAAATTGAAATAAAATCTTTCAGTAAGGGAAACCTGCAAATTAATTAATCTACAATAATTTACGCATCCATTTCCAGCAATAAATCTGACTACTTTATTTATAGTATTCAATGCTTAGTTTATTGTTGAGCAGGTAAAGGAAAAATATTTTTTGGCCCTCAGATCCTTTCGATTTTTATGATTTTGGCCCATGTGACAAAATGTTTGGACAGCCCTGGATTATGAGGACAGATCCCCTTTGTTAAGGAAAATGGTCATCAAACTTTACAACACCAGAGAGGAAGTCTGAAATGTTTTGAGCTAAAAGCTGAAAGGCAGATGATAATAATATCCATCATGTTGATCTTATTTTAAAACTCTTGATCAAAGCTTACTGGCATTATTTTAGCTTCTGAAATGGTTCTGCTCTTCTATTTTTATTGTTTGCTGCAAAAAAACCTCTTTGCTTCTTTCTGTCTGTTTGTTAGTAAAATATCCAATGAATCACTAGACAGATTTATCAATCTACATTTTTAACTGATTCCTTGGAAAATAAAAATTCAAGATGGCCACAGCAATTTCACAAAACAAAAAGACGATAAGCCATTTTTACACATACTGAGCTAAATATGGTGTGTAAGTAGCTGAAATCGATCCCCACCTTATACACTGAGTGCTAATAATGTTGGTTAAAATATCCTTTAAACAACTGAAACCTTTAGAAAATAATCATGAGGTTGACATTTATAATTGTTTGCCTTTTGGGGTCAACCTGATTTAAGATTTGTGTAGCAGCCAACTGACCTTAAACAAAACAAAAACTACACAATATACTGTTTTTAAGGTAATATCTGTTGTGGCAATATCATTATTTCATATTTTGAGCTCACCACAATGAGGAACATATTTACTTATGATATTGGTAATAACCATTGGAGTCATCCCTGTTTGTCTGTTAGCAAAATTTCTGAAATGCCATTAGACAGATATCAGTAAAACTCCCAGAAAATTATTGGCTCAACATCAACAAATGATTATTTTTTGAGTCAACTCAGTTTCACATATCCACTACAGCTATTTAGTCTACACATAATAGGATATACCTCAGTTAAGTTTTTAAATATTGACCAAATACTTGGTGTGGTAGTAGATGATAGTCATTCACAACACATATTCTGAGCGCTAACACATCTCACAGTATTGCCTTTGATATTTTAAAAGTTTATCTAGGATGGCTAGGGCTGTGAAATTAATCGAGTTAACTCTGATTAATTTTAGTGCTGCATGGGCATAGATTAAAATTTTTAATCACGATTAAAATTTACAATCACTTTACTCTGGCTGAATAATAGGTTTGTATATTACAACACACTCAGTGCATGTCAGGTCATGTTTGTAAATGAGAAGTGGTTCTCAAACAGTTTACCTGGATAAATAAACGTTAAATAATAAAAAAAAAAACTCCATATGTAACACATTATGTATAGTTTTTTTCTCTTTTATCTTCTTATAGCTTATTTTATTGTATTTATTTATGTTTTGCTGACAACTGTGACCTTAGTACAGTGGTCCTTAACCTTTTTTGAGGTACCGAACCCACCAGTTTCGTATGCGCATTCACTGAACGCTTTTTAGTGATAAATAAAATATGATTTTTTTTCCAAATTCAAGACGTAGGTATATGTTGTTGTTTTTCTTTTTACTGGTGTATAAAATGAGCCGTGCATGAACATCACCTTGCTCAAAGCACCAAACCAACACAATGCATGAACTCACAACAAATTACAGTATGACTTTATTCTGGCCCCATAAAAAATTTCAGCCCCCCAAAAATATTTTTTACTATTTTACAAATAAAAAATAAACAGGGATTTTTTTGAAGAATTTAACATTTTTAATAACTTTTTCATTCATTTATTTTAAAGTTAATTTGTTTTTTGTCGTTTTGAATCCACAAAATATTTTTTTGGGGCCAGCACTGATTGGCCAAGCAATCTCACGTGATCCTCTGCAGCAAGTGATGGCCAAGTGGGGCGTGTCGTCATGACTTGACACAAATGTGTCTTTACCTCCATGGCAGAGGCTCCACCGAACCCCCGAGACCGGCTCATTGAACCCCTAGGGCTCAATCGAACCCAGGTTAAGAACCACTGCCTTAGTATCCACCTTTCATTCCTCATGTACTTCATTTGGAATGAAAATCCTTGAATTCTTGATTTAACCTCATTATTCTGCACAAAATTTAACTGACTCAAATATGTTTGGAGCATTTTTTAGGTCCTGATTTTTTTTTTTTTTGTGCAATCGAGGTGATATTTTCATCATTTATTATTGTTGTATGGATTTCTTAAGCACCAATTTTTTTTTTCAAAATAAAGACATTAATTAATAACTCAAGTAATTTATTTTACCAATATGCAATAAAGTTTTATATTAAGTTTAATTTAATTGTGATTAATCGTGATTAATTCACAGCTACCTTGGAATTAATAGATTAAAAATTTTAATCATTTGACAGCCCTAGTTCTTTCACAACATGGGACAATGTTTGGATGTTTGTTGGGATGTTTGTTGGGACAATGTTTTTTGGGATGTTTGTTGGGATGATGTTTACCTAGATCTTAGTTTAAAATGCTGACGTGAAAAGTGGCAGGGAATATACATAAATTCAAAGAATGCTAGGCTTATAATTGGACTTTTATATTGTGTGCAGCCATGCAGACCTAGAATTAACTCAGATCTCTTTTTCTGTTGTAGCTGGATGCTAAGAAGAGTCCGCTAGCCCTGTTGGCTCAGACCTGCTCTCAGATTGGTAAACCGGACCCTCCATCTTCCTCCAAGCTGACTTCTTCTTGCAGTCAAGGAGAAAAGGAGTCCAGCAGTCGGACGTCTTCTTCCAGCCTAAAGACGGGGGAGCACCGCCCCTCCCTGGAGGATAAGTCCAGCTTCAAACCCTACAACAAAGGCAGTGGAGACTCTCGCAGCAGCAGCTCTAGCGGTGATAAAGTTGGGTTCAGAGTACCCAGCAGCAATAATATTACCACTAATGTACATTCAAGCAGCGGGTTACAGTCCTGTCCACCCCACTCTGCTTCGCCCGGCTCTAGAGTCAGCAACACGCCTCCAGGACCCACTCAGCAGCAGCACAAGCTGAGCCAGTCTCCTGGTGGACAGCCCACCTCGCAGTCCCAGACTCCCACCTGTGAATCCACTCAGGAACAGGGCAGTCCTGCCAGCAATAATAATGTTGCTAATCCCAGAAAAGAGGCTGATTTAACCAAGGCCAGCTCTGACGGTCCACATCATGCTAATTCTAGCCACGTTCGAGCCAGCACCAACTGCAGCAACAGCAGCTCCGACGGTGGCTCCAACCACGATGGCGGGAAAGCTGAGACCCTCCAGCCAAACCTCGGACCTGGACACATTACACCTATTTCCCCCTATAAGACCAGCCAAACGCTCTTCCCCCTCCCCACCTCCAACATGGGCTACCATGGATCTGTCATGGGGGGTTACGCAGGCTACCCGTCACAGTTCGTTCCGGGACTGGATCCATCCAAATCAAGCCTCAGCGTGAGCAGCTTGGGAGGAAAACACCCGAGCTCCAGCCCTCTCACTGGTGCCTCCCCACCCTCCTTCATGCAGGGTTTATGTAGGGACCCTTACTGCCTAAGCTACCCAGGTGTGTCCCACCTTGGAGGAAGTAACTGCAATTCCTGTATCCACGACCCTTCGTCCACCCTGAAGCCAAGCTTTCCCCTAGTGTACCCCTCCCATCCACTTCACCCCCTGTCGTCCAGTGTGTCCCCCTCCCTCTCTCATCCACTCTACACATATGGCTTCATGCTGTCCAACGACCCCCTTCCTCACGCATGCAACTGGGTGTCAGCTGGAGGTCCATGTGACAAGCGTTTTGCCTCCTCAGATGAACTCTTGGCTCACCTCCGGACCCACACAGCTCTGCCCGTGGGGATGGACAGTAAGCTGCTCGCCGTTTCCTCCTCTGGATCTGCCTCCTGCCACCTTCACCTCCCACACCAGAGCAGCCCGGGGTCCATGCCCAGCTCTCTGTCTCTCAGGGCTCCTCCCAGCCTGGGTTTAGCTCGCTATCACCCCTACAGTAAGGTTCATGTACCTTCTGGACCTTCCTCCATCTCCCTGCACTCTCTACCCACAACGGGTCCATACTACCCTCATTACGCTCTCTACAGCCAGAGACTTGGATCTTCTATTGGATACCAATAGAACATTTTCCTTTTTATATAAATTGTTTATATAATTATATAATTTGGGGGAAAATATTCATGTCATCTTCCACACAGGACATTGGGTGAGAAATCTGGAACAGTTTTCAAAAGTCTCCTAAATGTGAATCTGCAGCTAATTGGCAAAGCTTGGCATGACCAAAAGAAAAGCTGTGAAATTTTCAGCTACCAGCACCTTCACAGCTCACATTAAATGTTTAATACCAATCAAAAAGGAATTAGGCACTTATTGTGATGCTGTGTAATTGGGTACCAGTTCCCTTCTTATCGTTTCATTAATTTCATTTATTTAATCAGATTAAAACCCATTGAAATCAAGGTCTCATTTGCAAGAGGAACCTGGGATCAACACATTATTTAGTTTCAGGTTGTATCCCTCTGGGCTGCACTGGTTGTGTGAAACTAACTGGCTTAAAATTGCAAGAAAATAGTCAGATCTGCAGTTGTGGTCTCACAGATCTCTGAGCATGTGGTCATATTTGGTGTAGCCAGTTTATTTAAATCACAGCTTATTTCCAAGTGCACAGCTGACTAAGGTGTACTCTAGGCTGTTCAGGTTAGTTTGTTGCCTCCTTGGCTTTCTTTGCAGTAGCTGCGTTTTCATTGCCCATGAAAATGTGCAAATTAGAATTTGGAAAATAAATTTGCTCAATGGAAACACGTCAATTTCGGCGGAAAAAAAATCGTTTTTTGACAAAATGTTTTTGCGCTAGGATGAGGTGGTTTTTCGGCCGTATCGAAGTTGGTGTTTTTCGCAAAACTGCAATAGAAACACTTTTTTCGCATCACGGGAGTCACGTGATCAACAACCGGCTGTTTCTACTGGTGAAAAAGACGATGA
>NW_013952951.1:163692-168693 GCF_001266775.1 Austrofundulus limnaeus
TAGCGACAAATCTAGCAACTTTTCCCGGTGTTTTTAGAGACTTTTAGGAGCTTTGGCAACAGCATTTTCCAAGCACTTTTTTCCTTTCCTCCGCTAGCAGCGAGCGCGGAGTTGAGCCCCTCCCCCTTCCTAAAGCTGTCCGACTCACTGAAGCCTCGTGCAGCACCCCCAACCCCCAACCCCAGCTCAAGTCAGCTGAGAGGAGACCGCTGCAAATGAATCACGCATGCGCAAAGCTGCCACTGCTTCTGTCTGGTTTACAAAGCGGGATGTAATATTTACTGTAACGTTTTTTTTTTCTCTGATAGTGTTTCTCTAAACGACATCTCTGGACCCAGCTGTGTTTGACTCACAGATCAGTCACTGCTTCACCTCGTCCTCTCTGTGCCTCGTGACATCTAACAGTCGGCTGATTAAATTTAAGATTCCCACAAATTTAATTTATGTGGTTTGAAGTCATAAAATTATTTTGATTTAATTACGTCTAATTGCAGTTCTAAACACATTTAGTGTTTTTATTCACTTTTTTCTTCATTGTCTCTCGTATAGCGCAGATCACAATTATTGGCAAACATCCAACTATGCAATTTAAATGACATCATCGAGCGACTTTTAGGACAGCCAATAGGGACTTTTCTTGCTCAGGAGTTAGCAACACTGTTTCTTTGTACTCTCCTCAGCAGCCACCACCACAAGTATGATTTAATCTGCTGGAGTGCAGGTTTGAAACAAAGACCGATTTGGACAAGCTTTTCTGAAGTTGATGTTTGTCATCATCACAGTTTTCAAAGCTGGATGTGTTTTCTGTCAACTTTAAAAGCTTTTGAGCAGGTGTCAGAATGGGATCAGCTGGTTTACTTTCTTCACTTTATTGAAATAAAACAGAAGTTAATGAAAGAATTGTTTTGGTAAATTTCTATTTCTGAAAACCATGCAACAGTAATGTAAAACATTCATTCTCTACTTTGTACTAATTTAATTTTACCAAATACAATACTTGCAGTAGTATATATATTTTTATTTGCTGAAAAACTTTAACTAATAGTTATTCTGGCTTTTAAAATACAAATAATCAAGTAACTAAAGTGGAAAGCAAAAATCTGTCTAAAAATCTATGATAATTTCTTCAGATTTATCACGATGGTAAAAAAATTAAACTCTGCTCTCCCTGATGTTAAACTGTATCTGCTGCCCCTATGAGATGAAAGTATAACTGTACTATCTGTAATACTGGCCCCTCAGTATTGGATCAAAATGATATTTTTCAGTATTCCACACCACTAGTTCCTAGTGTTGAATTGGATTTGAACACCAGCAGTGATTCTAAAACTATTTTAAAAGAAAATTTGTTACAATCAAAAAGAAAAAATCAGTAGGTCCTCTGGTTCTTCTTTAGTGAAATGTTTCGTCTCTCCTCCAAGAGACTTCTTCAGTCTGATGAGTTTCAGGTGAAACTCAAACTTATAAGCTCCGCCTCCACATGGACAAACAGGTTAGTCACATGCAAAAGAGGGCCATCGACTAACAATAGGTTTGATTAGCTCTATTGTTCATAGAGGGTCATGTGACCCATCACCTGACTTATTGGTTTGGCTGCTGTGGTTCTTAGGTGTTGTGTCATGTGTGCAGGCGGGGTTCAAAGTCCCCTCCCCCTTTTCCCCTGGAAGAAAAGACAAAAACAAGGAGACATTGAGCCCCGCCTGCATTCACTACATACACATGACACGACACCGAACCCCGTATTTATACTGCATGCGTCTCAGCTGTGCTCCGCTGCGCTGCGCAGGTCGCAGCTGTGCATTTCAAGTCCCGTTTACACTTCCTCTGCTCCGGTCCGACAGACGTGCAGGAAGCAGATCGTGCGATAAATTCAGTGATAAATGTGGAAGTCACAACAAAAAAATCATTAATTCTGTGAAAGACGAACTCCAAACACAGCTGAAAACAACGATATAAAGACTTTTGATAACTATGTTGAAACTGTCTCGCTGTCGGCTTTCTGAAACTTCTGATTTCAAAATAAAATCCACGTGTATCGTGTGTGTACACATATGCTTCATGCTACATGTTTCCATCTGCTTCCCAAACAGAACCATACATTCTGACAGCATTTGTGTAGAAATATATCCGTATATTTATTAATATAGCTGCAATTTCGACATTATTCCGACAAATTATTCCGCCGAATAGTGTCTTATTTTAAAACTACGGATGCTGTGCTCGTGTCTTTTCCTAATCTTTAAAAATTGACTCCGGCGCTGCTCCGGCATCCGGCAAAAATAGGATCTGTTCTTATTTTGACGGATCGCCGTCCGCTCACCGCCGCCCTGCGCCGCCAGTATAAACACTCTCATTGGTTATAATGGGTGTGTGTTTGCTGTGGAGGTCGGAGCGGAGCGGGGACGGAACACATGTAGTGTAAATTGGGGGTAAAAACCACAGCATCCAAACCAATAAGTCAGGTGATGGGGCACATGAGCCTCTATGAATAGAGCTAATCAACCCTATTGTTAAGCGATGGCCCATTTTTGCATGTGAGTAACCTGTTTGTCCGCCATGTGGAGGCAGTGCTTATAAAGCTGAGTTCACCTGAAACTCATCAGACTGAAGAAGTCTCTTGGAGGAGAGACGAAACGTTTCACTAAAGAAGAACCCGTCCAGAGGACCTACTGATTTTTTTATTTAGATTTTTTTCTGCCTGGACGACTGAGATGCATCAGGACAAAATTTGTTACACTTTTTCAGATGTTTAAATGTCAAGTGACATGACTGTGAGCTTTTCTAACTTCAGAATTAAGTCTCCCCACAAATGTTTCTGACACAATAGAATAGAATAGAATAGAATAGAATTTATTGTTAGTGGAGGGAAATTTGCCTTAGCAAAGTGCTACACAGTTGTGAATAAAACCATTAAAACAACACAAGGGTAAAACTCAGACTCAAAGCAATGCAACAAGTAGAGGGTACAGTATTAGGTATGAGTTGTAAACTGCAGCATGGTAAGGTGCTAACAGGCGGTGGGATGAACAGTTCAACAGTCTGAGGCTGGAACAAAGGACAGTTTCAGTCTTAGTCCTACACTGTAGCTCTAAGCCTTCTTCCTGATGGCAGCAGTCCATATTCAGAGAGCAGTGGGTGTTTCTGGTCAGTGGATATGATTTTTGCTGTTCTTATCACTGCTTCTTCATATATAGTCTGTATGGGTTTGTAGTATTTTAAGCCGATTATGTTCATGGCTGTTTTATGAATGTGGGCAATCTTGTTCCTGAGTTGAATAGTTAAGTTTCCAAACCAGGCTGTGATCCCATACTTTCCAGCATGGCACGGTAAAAAACAAGAAATATGTGAAGCCCCACACCATGCAGTAAAAAAGTCTCTGCTGCAGTCATGAGCACTGACAAATTTCTGATTTTAAAGCAAAATGTCATGCAGAACACTGAAGACTGTTTAGTTGTTACCCAAATGTTTATCTCCGTTTAAAATATGTTAGTTGGCTATTGCTTCATGATTATTAGGAAAATATAACTGCTGCTTCACCTGAAAATGAAAAATCACCTTCCCAGATGTTTTCTTTAATTATTTGGTGACATGTTGCTGCTGTTTTTTTTTTTTTTTTACTCCAGAAACAACTTAAACAAAATGATGGGATTAGCAAGATTGAGCATTTTTTTGTTTGGTTTTGTTTGAAGTCTTATATCTAATATTTAGGCATTTCTCTTAAGTTTGGAACATGCAGATCCTCTGTGTAGACGTGTCTACAGTAGTAACTTGTTGCCCCATGTTACTCAGCAACTTGATGGGAAAATTTAAAACCTCTTAAACAAGATGTTTCCCATCAAACATGAGTCTGGAGGGCTGTTTGAAACGGGCTGGGAAAAAACATTCAAAATATTGTGAGTTTTACCTTGTGTGGTTTTAAATATGGTTATACTTGAAGTGTCAAGTATAGATTTTACTGCTAGTTTTTAGTATCTGAATCTAAATTACTAGCCCTTTAGAAATCATACTTGCAGTCTGATTTACTCATGTTTTTCTCACTGCATAGAATGGTGGGTCGAAGTTTCTCCACCTTGAGGACAGGTAGGTCCGCATGATGGCAGAGGGTACTGTAGGTTACCCTACAGGAACGGTGAGCTGGAATTGTGGGACAAGTATAACAGTTATAGCCAGCTGTGTCATTTTAAAACAATCAGCAAGAAATAAAAAAAATGATAATTTTTAAAAACAGTGGTAATTGCTCACTGGAGTGATGGCAAGACATGTAAGTTTGAGTCTTAAGAGCAGAAGATGAAATTTAACGACATTTGGAAATTCATCAGTAGAAGCACAATGCAAAGCTCATCTGTCACCTTTGGTTTAATAGTAATTAATAGTATAGTAGTACAGTAGTATAGTAGTATAGTAGTAGTATGATAGTTTAATAGTATAGGAGAAATTCTGGAGTTCTACACCACTTCCCTTTGTTTACAGTTATAAAATACACACACCATCATGTGATTGTCGGGTCGTTTTGTGAAGTGCCGTGTTGTATAAAGTACAAATATAAAGTATAAAGTGTATATAAAGTATAAAGTGATACTTGAGTAAAAGTATAAGTATCATCATAAAAATTGGTAAAAGTTAGTCTTCTCTAAAAATATTACTTGAGTAAAACTCTTAAAGTATCTGATATTTTTTGTACTTAAGTATCCTGATGCATCTCAGTAATCCAGGTAAAAAATCAAAACGAAAAAAACTGTATAGGTCTTCTGGACAGGTTCTTCTCTAATGAAACGTTTCGTCTCTCCTCCAAGAGACTTCTTCAGTCTGAGAGTTTCAGGCTAAATTCTGGCTTTTAAGCACTGCCTCCATGTGACTGATACTCACATCACATGGCTATCGTTGACACCTAATTAACACTTATTGTTAACAGGGGGTGGAGTGATACATAATGAGAACATCCTCATCTCTGAAAGAGTGACCGCTGGCCTGTAAATGAGTGAAAACTGCAGAGTTCTGGCC
>NW_013952951.1:169349-171785 GCF_001266775.1 Austrofundulus limnaeus
TGGGAGGTGACTTCTCAAAAATATATTTTCTAACAGCGTGCAGCTGTGATGGGTTGTGTACAAGCTAATAGTGTGTCAGAATGGTAAATATTTGTACTTCTCATCCAACCACAATTAAATTCACTCTATCCAGGAGACACAATTTATCAGGATAGTATTTTTAAGTAATAACTCAGAATAAAATAGAATACTTTCTACTTCTTACCTTTTTAAAAAATGTAGTGAGTAGAAAGTACAGAAAATTGTGTAAAAATGTAATGAGAAGAAGTAAAAAGTACGCTGAAAAATAATGACTCAAGTAAAGTACAGATAACCAAAATTTCTACTTAAGTACAGTAACAAAGTATTTGTACTTAGTTACTTTACAGCTCTGGTGAAGTGAATGACAAATGAGCCATTAAGTGGAGTTTTTCACAGTTTTATTGATAAACTCAGATCTGAAAGAGGCTTTTTGCAGATGTTTCTAAGGGATCACAGCTTTCTGCAAACCCTCCATCCCTTCACACCTGCAGAAAACTGTCCAGCTGGCTGTTTGTTTTGAAAGGCAGGGGAAACACTAATTGATATTGGCAGGCATTAATAAATGACAAGCAACATTTCAGAAATTATATCCCAGTTTTTGTTTTTAAGACAGACTGGTTTAGTCATGGCTGCTGTTGGATGTGTGAGAGGATGGCTGTAAAGTTGTTAGGACGAAGGTGTGAGTCACAGTGTACTGCTGCGTTAGGTTGAAGTATTCAATTAAACATTAATACAGTGACTAAAGGAGAATTTATGAATATTAGAATAGACTTGTAGCGCAGAGCGTGATGAAGGTAGAATATTGAAAAATAAAGCTTTGTTCATGTCGCCCAGCCTTCTGTGTTTGATGGCTTTTAGCTGGAGCCTCAGTCCTCTTTTCCCTGTAAGAGATGCATCAAACCATCATACACAAGCTGTCTAACTGTTCATGATGATTTGCTTTGATTAATTTTGTTTTGTTTTTTTTTTCCTGCTGAGGAGTTGTATTTATTTTTAACGTAAAATCTGGCTTTCATTTGTCCCATATTTTGTTTTTTCCCAGTCCTGGAAGCTGACATGTTGGAGGCCAGAAGACTGGTGTTTGAAATGTGTCTTATAACTGAGTGAATGTCCAAATCACATCTCAGCTTTTTGACTGGTTTTATTTTCACACCAGATAAATTAAACTGAGATGTGATGGTTTTATTTTTAATCTTTTTTTATTTTATTTGTAATATTGGAACACTGTTGTGGTGTGATCCAATGAAAGGTGAGGTCATATTTTATAAATGAAATTGAGATGTGATATTTTTTTGTAATATTGGAACATCCACATGGTGTGATCCAATGAAAGGTGAGGTCATATTTTGGTAAATAAATCACTGAAGATGTGCACCCTGTTGTCTTTATTTCTGATTTAAAGGCAGTCAGACACTGAAAGTAAAGGTCTTCATTCAAATCTTTTGAGGTTTATCAGCAGCTGTAAAATGTTCACATAGTTATTCATCACACACCTGAAATAATTACCTCAGGTTTACCACACACTCAACTGGATTACGTCCTGGTTATGATGCCGACACTTCAGTACATCCAGAACCTGTCCTCATTCTTTTAGCCTGTTCAACCAGTTTATGTTTACTGAGCTTTGACGGGAAACGCATGAGATGAGGAGATGGGAACTTTCGTCTTTGAGCAGCTGAACCTGAAAACAAAAAGCATTCCTGATGATTTTAGGTGTGCTTTACAACCATGAAAGAACATAACCCACCCTGATAATTTTATTTATAAATGTACCACAAATTTTATGATGAATTTATTACCCTTCCACAATAATAAAGAGAGGACCCAGCTTATGTGACTGAAATTTTGGAGCTCGTTAAAATGCATTTAGGTGAATTCCTGACTGGTTTGGTTTTACCCTCCTCCCTAATCCACTATGATTCAAAATATGATGGATCGTTTCATTAAAAAATTACCTCGAACTTCTTGAAAGATTTTGCATGGTGTCCTTCACCATTTTATATTATTTTTTAACCATTCAGGTTTTCATCTGATAACCCTGGGACTGCATGTCCGTCTGCGTCCACATCCTGGGAGGTTGGCGACAGCCCCATAAACTTGCTTTGCTTTTAAAAAAATATTGGCAGCTGTGGTCATGAGAACATGAAGCTACTTGGAGATGGTTTAGTAACCTTCATGGATTCTAGAAACTTCTTTTTGAACTCCTCAGTCAGCTCTCACTTTTCCTCTCTCTGCTCTGTGTTCAGTGTTGTGATCATTTCATAATACCCACGGGGAAACCTGTTCTCAAGATAGGCTGTGTGTCTGGTAAAGAGCTAGAAGGTACTTGTGATGCTTTTTATAGTAGTATCTTTAACAATACCAACAAATCTGTCCATACCCACCCCACCGAGAAAAAGCTGGCCATCCTAGTGC
>NW_013952951.1:172940-176394 GCF_001266775.1 Austrofundulus limnaeus
CCCATGGCCCCCCCTGAAAAAAATTCTGCAGCCGCCACTGTTCTTACCATTTTAAAAATATTTTGGAAAATAAACGACAAATGGTTTGTTTTCACAATAACTTTGGCTTGCTGCATCACACAGGAAAAGGCAGATACATTACACCCTCTCATTCTGTGTTCTTTCTCTCTTTTTCCTACAATGTAAATCAACACCAAAATCATCCAGACTATGAAGGGACGCATGTAAGAAAAAAAAGAAACATCAAATGAAAAAGTATTTCCAAACTTGTGACCGGTAGTGTATCAACAGAACGTTGCTTTAATGAGGCAGAAGGAGGGGAACAAATATATCTTTGTATGTTCTGATAAGCATCAGAAGCTCTTCATGTTGGTGTTCAAGACAAAGCCTCAACAGTCACTCAGGTTACCATGGCTGCTTCGTGATTGGCAGCAGTAATATAACATTTCCCAGCAACATGACACTCCGACACCCTTTGTGAAGCTTAGATGAGCCACACTGGTCACTCTGTTCTGTCAGGAGAGCTACAGGGGTCAAAACATCCTGTCGTTGCTGTAACAAGAAACCCTGCTTCAGTTTCTGTGCTCTGACACTCCTGTCCAAGTTCAGCAGAAGGCCATCAGATCCTGCAGGCTCCTGCTGAAGGTTTTATGTTGCAAAACATGATCTTAAAAACAGACACTTCATTTATTACTTCTTAGAGAGAAGTCAGATGCAGATACAAGCTTTTACTTTTCTTTGTCACTGCCAGAAATGAAGTTAAAATTATTATGAGGTGGTTTTGTTGTGAATCGTTTTACGTCAGGTGTTTTTGCACCACTGTGTTTACTGTTGCAGCAGGGCTGTGGAGCTGGACTCAGATGCCACCTATTGGTGTACATTTTATTTTATTTTATTGTTTACTTCTTTCTAGAACAACTGCTTGTTTTTCAGTGTTTGATACATTTGTTCAACTTTTTCTTTAGTGACAAATTAAATAACGTGCTAAAAAAGTTTACAGGAGGAAAAAAAATACTTATAACAATGAAGAAATTTATAGTTATTACAGATTAGTACTGATGTTAAAAGCACAACACTCTATTTTTAGGTTTTCCTTTTCATAATGTTTAATCTATAATGTGTTGATTGATATAGATTAGTTACATGTCCGAAATATGTATAACGACACATATTTATACATTATGAAAACATTCGGGGAGAATTGTGTTTGAATACCTGTGATTCAGCCGTAGGTCAGTAGGGGGCGAACGCGGGCATTGAAGATTCTGTATAAATGGATCGATTTCCTGTTTGGCTGGCAGTGTGTGGTTTCCTGTCAGACCCGAATGGTAATAAACCCTCACTCCAGAATTCTGGTTTTGTATGGTTTTATTTCGTCTAACAATCATATTATTTAACATTGGTGGTTTTCTATTGTCTTCAGCCTTTGAACACGAATATTTCTTACAATAATAATATATTTAAGAGAAGATATTTAACTTATCTCAGCCTTAAATTTACATTAAAGTTGTATAAAAATAAAGAAATCAGTTTAATCTAAAAATAGTCTGAAACTGTCCATCTATTATATCCACTTCTTCCTTTTTAGGGTCACAGGGGTTAATGGTTCCCATAGTGGGTGGGGTACACCCTACATAAGCATAAAAAGTATAAAAGTATAAACATGTACATAACTCAATACTTAGTTGGGGCTTCTTTTATGTTAAAATAAGTTTAAGTTTATTCATTTCTTTAAAAACACAACATAAATTCAACAAACAACAAAAATGCAAATCATAAACGAAATGAAAGCTAGCAGAAGAAGAAAAAGATCTTATTATATTTGCCCCTTTTTCTCAGATAAATAAATTGAATCAAAAATAATCTTCTGTTTACAAAAAAAATTATTAAGGTTTAACTCCTTGAGCAACAATTCATACATTATACATTTACACATTTCTCCAACAAATTTACATTGATCCGGCATTTTTAATGTCATCCTCCAGATTATTCCATAATCTTACACCCTGGACTGAAGTACTCCGTTCTTTCAAAATGGTTCTAAATTTGGGTTTAACAAACATCTCTACCCCCTTGAGATTGTAACAACTTTCTTTTAACAAAATGTAATTGGATGTTTGAAGGTAATGTGTTTTTATGAGCCCTATACATCCCTGATAAAACACCATAATCAATCAAATCATAGAATTTCAATAACTTTAACTGATGGAACAATGAATTTGATGGGTGATAGTAATGCTTTCTGGTGATAATTCTTACGGCTCTATTCTGTAATACAAAAATAGAGTTTGTAATTTTATTTTCCATGCTTTTCCCCAAACATCAATAAAGTAGATCGTGTGGAAAAATTATTGTGTTATATAATATAAACACAGCTTTATCATTAAATAAATCCTTTACTTTGTACATTGCTGCAATGGATTTAGCTATTTTTAATCTTAATGTTTGAGTGCCATTGACGTGTAATTACGAGCTCTAAACCCAAACTGACTGCTGCTCAGAATGTGTTATGTCTGGTTTCATGTTTTCTTTTGATTTTATTCAAATTTTCTGTCATGTCCCTCTGTTTTCGTCCTGCCTGCCTCTGCTCGGCCCCGCCCACTCACACCTGATCCTCATGTTTCTGCCCCAGGTGTTTCTTGTTTTAGCTCATTAGTTATCCTTTATATTCTGTTCTGTGTCCTCAGTCCGTGTCAGAGCTTTGTTTGTTGTTGCCATGTTCTCATCCCGAGCCAAGATTTTTGTAAGTTCTTTTGCTGCACTTTTGGTTCTTGCTTTAATAAAGCCTTTTTTGCAACTTTTTGCCGCCTTCACTCAGTCCTGCACCTGGGGTTCAAAACAACCAAGCTCAAGTCAGTCAGAACAGAATGTTTTAGCGATAAATCGATCTAATCTAAGAGCAAATAATTTCTCTAAAATCTTTGGAAACTGTGGTAACAAGGATATTGTTCTGTGACTATTGAACATAAATTCCTCACCATTCTTATAGAGAGGAATTACTTTCGCTTTTTTCATATTATCTGAAAATATACCAGTTGAAAATGATAAATTACACATGTATATGTAAACATCTCAATAACATAATTCATTATTTCCTTCACAAACATCATGTCCATGTCCATCCAGTCTTTTGATACTTTGTCTGCAAGATTTTTTTTTTTTTTTACAATATTCATGATTTCTCCTTTGTCAGTTCCATCAAGAAAAATACTGTTGCCACAACCCATGACTGTATGACACATTTTTGTTTGCTTTTGGTATTCCACATTCACAAAAAAAGTATTAAATCAATTCACAATTTCATACTGATCATAAGTTTCATTTCCAGCTTTTACAAAATATTGTGAAATATCTGATCTTGCTTTATGGCTCTTAAAAGCATTAGCCCCGATGCTATCACCATATATATATATATATTAGCTCAGCGTTAGTGTGACAAACAAACAAGCTAAAC
>NW_013952951.1:178491-182763 GCF_001266775.1 Austrofundulus limnaeus
CGGTGCGGCTTATAGTCCGGTGCGGCTTATAGTCTGATATATATATATATGGTGATAGCATCGGGGCTAATGCTAAAGCTAACAGGCTAAGCTGAGGTTCTTCTTCCATGAAGCAGCTCTGTTGTCCTCCATCCATATTTTCAGTTCCAGGCTGAGTCATTTCTACCTTCTCCTCTCTGTCAACGCTCTGGTTTCTTAAGAGTCAATCGTCAGATATTGTCCAAAATTTTCACACCGAAATCACACCCTATGCGTTTTGAGCGGCAGGAGAAGCCGATTTACATGCAAAGTCTATGAGGACGCGCCTCTAGGGGTCATGTGTCGCATCATGTACGTTTTGGGCGGCACGCAGGGAAGGCGGAAGGAGCGGAGCGTTTTCGCGCATGCGGTGCTGCGGAAGCCGCCGCCGCCCGAGCTGCCGCCAGAGTTCAAATATCTGAACTTTTTGCCGCTCGACGTGTCTCCCACTGAAAACCGTAACAGCCGGACTGGAGATCTTCACCTGAAATCGACCATGTGCAGTTGGATTTTCTGGCAGGGTATATCCGTACAGATGTGGGTCAGCTGCTCGGGACAAAAAATAAATAAAAAGTTTGTAAGCTGGCAGCTTTTGGAGTGACGAAACTAACCGAACAAATCGCCTCTAAATCATCTGGTGATTATGGTCACTATTTTAGCTTTCATAGTCAAAGTCAAGTTTTTCCCTGCCTCAGTCTGCTCCTGTCCACTTCCCCTCCCATCACAGTTTCTAGTAATCAGCTCTTTCACTTCACCTGCGTTACTCACTATTTAACCCAGTCACTCACCTCTGTTCAGTATTAGATTATCATCAGCTTGCCTGTGGTTATCCAGCGTTTTCATCTATGTCTCGTTATTGCCTCTTGATCCCGATCTTGTTCTTGTCCCCTGGCTCAACGATTCTCGCCGCAGCCCAACGAATTATACCTGCCATCTGAAAAAGAAAAAAATTGAATAGGTCTTCTGGACGGGTTCTTCTCTAATGAATCATGCATCAGGACACCTGCCATCTGCTTTACCGGTAACGACTCACCCCTTGCTTCTTGGACTCCTGCTCTTTGCCTTACCCCTGATCAATACCTCCAGCCATCTGACCACCTGGATCTCGACCCACGCCTGTACCACTGATTATCAGAACTTGCCTTTTGGACCCAAATACTCCAACCAAACTAACGGTGATGTCACCGCACCATACTGGAATGCAAACCCTTCCATCAAAGTTTCCGTCTGGAGTCCTTCAACTGGAAACAGGTTAGTGGCTTAAATTCTTTGGAAAGCCCTCCTATATTGTTCTGCCACTAATCTGAATCTCCTGTGTTTAGATCTGACGAGAATCCGGTCCAAGCACTTCCTGGTTCATTCACCTCTGCACAATAAACTTTGTAAAACTTTGTCTTGGTCCGATGCTTATTCAGAACTCAAAACTCGGTTCTTATCAGTGAGTTAATCATCTGCTGTGCGCAACGTTCGCTTGCTTTTTCGTAAATAAATCAAAGCCATTTTCTTTTATTTTATCTTGATTCACCCGCCGAGGATATGCTCCTCCCACACCCGGCTGCAGCCGCTGCTGCTGCTTCTCGTTCTGGAACACTAGTGCATTCTTCGGTCTGAACGTGGTGCATCCAACAAGAGGCGTTTTGCGCTATTTTGCAGTTCAAAAAGCGTTCGGTGTGAACGTAGCATAAGGCCAGCTAGCAGGCTCTGGTGTCTTCATCTCCAACACCTGATTGGTCAAAGCAACAGTATCTCTGCTGTGTTTCACACTTCAGGTGCCTTTGCTGTTTGTTCTGTAGGCCTGAGGCAGATTTCTGGACCCTAGCAACAGATGATATTCGAAATATGATTCGATGCAAACTCTAAATAAATACAAGTTACTGGAAGCTGCGCAGTCAGGAGAAAAGCTATGAAACAATGAGAATTGATATTTCAAAATTATAACAGCATAAAGATATTATTATTATTATAAATATAAAATATTCTAAAATGTAAACTAGTGATTCTGAATGCTACTTAAAAAGTCCATAATTCCGCCATTTTAAAACGTACAGTGCTGAAAATGCGTATAGTAGTAACCAAGAAAAAGCTTTGACAAATTCTGAATGCTAAATAAAAACCAAGATGGCTGCCAAAGCTAACTTGAAACTGCAATGCCTCAGCCATTTTTGAGATATTTTGGACTGAAATTTTGTGTGATGGTAGCTAAGCACGATCTCCGTCGTATACTGAAACCAAATGAAAAATCCAAGATGGCCTCCATAACTAAAATGCAAAACTGAACATAATTCAGCCATTGTTGGATATATTTGGCTCAAATTTGGGATGATGGTAGATAATGACCTCCAACAAGCAGTAAAATCAATTCTTTATCAAAATTGGACAGCATGTGGCAAGCCCTTTCATCGTTTCTTTAGGAACTATTCTAGTAGTTATTTTTTTTTCTTTCTAAAAATATATACAGTATATAATTCTTATTGACCATGACTGATTTTATAACTGTAAAAAAGGTAAAACATCCAACAGTGTGATTACGTTTTAGGTACTTTAAGTAAAGCCTACTTGTAAGCATGTTCTGCTGTTTATATATCAATCTTCTGGTTTTGTCCCTCTTGCTTGGCTTCTCTAAGAGAGTCCTTGGTTCAGGCTGACGGCTCCAATGATTAATGATGACAGACTGTGGAGCTGCTCCTCCATTTCATGACAAGCCTTTAACCTCTCAATTAGCTTGAACCAGTTTAAATGAAACAAAGATCAGGTTTAAAAGAAGTCAAGAGATGTGCAGTCCTTAGAAGACTGATTTTCACCTCAAGAAATGGTCCTTAATGTTTTCACTTTTGCTCTCTGACATTATTAAAAATCAGTAGGCGTAGTCACAAACTGCAAACATCTGCCTTGATATTTTCAGCAACTTGTTTGTGAGTTACAGCTCACAAACTGCTTCCCAGAAACAGACTCCTCAGCTTTCATTTTGTCCTCTCCCCAACTTTATCACTTCATCCATCATCCTGCTATGAGTGCTTTTCAAGTGGTTTAAAAATAAAGCGGACACAGATGTCGGCCATGCTATACTGATGTTTCTAAACCACCAGAAACCCTTCACTTACATCCACCCACAGCAGGGAGAAATGTTAAAAATACAACTTTCTCCTTTATAAAAAAAACATTTGTTAAAGCAGCTGCTGAACAGAACTGAAGTCCTTCACACCACTGACTCACATTTGTGCAGGTATTTTTACAGAAAAAAAAACACAACCTATCCCACTGATGCCACCTCTTCTTCTTTGAGTCGTTTGTGAGAATTGAAAGTCAACAAAGGGATTTTAGTGGAGTACAAAAGGGCAAATGCAATTATGGTTTCTCCTCTAATGTGCCTGGCCCCAGCTGGTTCTGATCTGGTTTGTGCTCTGAGGGCTTCAAGCTTAGTTGTCAGCTCTCATGCATCACAGACCTACTGCTTAACGGAAAAACGTGCTTTGGCAGTGACCAGCAGAGGCCTGGAGGCCAGCAGTGGCTGCCGCTGGGTTAGCCACATGCAGGGTGTGGGGGACGGCTGGGGTGGGTGAGACACCATCCTCTGCTTTCCGCATCTGGATCCTTACGACCGCATCCACTCATTCCTTCTGGTTTTTCATCCTCTTCACAAATGTTACACTGCTGTAAATGGCTGACGTGACCCAGAGTAGACACCATGCTACAGACTTGGGAGGTCAGTGAATAACCTCCAAAACATACACACACACACACACTGCAACAGAAATAAATGCGTGGGGGGAAAAGAAACCTACGGCAAAAGAAAAGCCTGAATGGAAATAAGCAGACATGATTACTAAAATACAGTCATTAAGGAGGAAGTGTTGTTTTTCAAGCTGTCAGGATGATTAACGACCGAGCACAGATTCACGCAAACACTGTTGTTTAGTCGAACCAACAGACATGCTCTCTGCCACTAACCTACAGACAGGATGTGTATGTGCAGTCACAAACGGGATGCGTTAAAGTAAGAAAAGATGCAAAACACTGAAATGAAACAAAGATTAAAAAACTGGCATTCCTTGAAGGAATGCATAATATCTGCTGTCTTATGCCAGAGTTTAAGATTATTTTAAATTAAGAAATGACAGAGTTGCAGACATTTTGGTTGATTCCTGTATTCAACACTTTGAATACAGCAGGTAAAATAAGTATTGAACACGTCACCATTTTTCTCAGTAAATATATTACTAGAGGGGCTAATGACATGAAATTTTCACCAGATGT